>NC_029780.3:86033013-86037643 GCF_000817695.3 Arachis duranensis
AATTGTACCATTTTCATCGAGTTTATTTCTAAAAACCCATTTTGTTCCTACAATTGTTTGATTACTTGGTCTAGGCACCAATTCCCAAACGTCATTTCGTTTGAATTGGTTAAGCTCCTCTTGCATTGCCATAGCCCAATGTTCATCATCAATTGCGGACTCAATGGTAGATGGTTCAATTTGAGAAACAAAAGCACTATATGCAAGTAAATTTCTAAAAGTGGATCGAGTTGTTACCCCTTTCGAAACACTACCAATGACGTTGTCTAGAGGATGATTCTTTGAAGTATGCCAATCCTTTGGAAGTGCATTTGTTTGTGCTTGTGATGGTTCAATTTCTTCAACTTGAATGCTATCCTTTGTTGAGCTTGTAGAGGCTTCATTTAAATCCTTTTCTTTGTCTTCACTATTCAAATTTAGTGAACCAAGGTTTTCTACATTTTTGTCAAAATCTTTTCTAGCACAACAATGGTTAGTTTCATCAAAAGTAACATGAATACTTTCTTCCATAGTCATGATGCGTTTATTATATACTCTAAAAGCTTTGCTAGTTAAAGAGTAGCCTAAGAAGATTCCTTCATCAGCCTTAGCATCAAATTTACCTAAGTTATCTTTTCCATTATTTAGAATAAAGTATTTACAACCAAAGACGTGAAGGTGGGAAATATTTGGCTTTCTTCCTTTGTACAATTCGTACGGTGTTTTCTTAAGAATAGGTCGAATGATAATCCTATTCATAACATAACATGCGGTACTAACCGCATCCGCCCAAAAGTACTTAGGAATATTAGCCTCATTGAGCATAGTTCTCGCCATTTCTTCTAAATGACGATTTTTCCTTTCAACCACACCATTTTGTTGTGGTGTTCTAGGAGAGGAAAAATTATGCTCAATGCCATTTTCTTCACAAAAAGTTTCAAAAAGATTGTTTTCAAATTCTCCACCATGATCACTTCTAATAGATAATATATGCAAATTCTTTTCATTTTGAATAACTTTGGCTAATCTTTTAAATGCTCGAAATGCATCACTCTTGTTTGCTAGGGTAGTGACCCTTGGATAGGAATTGAATTGTTGATGTGTTAATTGGTTGAAATGGATTGTGTTATTATGTATGTGGTCAGTAATTTTGGAGGTTTTGATGGAACTTTGTATGTATGATATGTGTGCCTTGGTGTATGTTTAATGCTTAGTGAGATTGAATTGTGGTTGGTACCATGTTAATGGTGAAAATGATGTTGATTTGTATGTATAGTGGTCGATTAAATTATTGTTGGAATTGAGGTATGGAATAATATTGATATGGTATGGTGTTGTGAAATTGAGATATTGAACTTGAGATTGATGAAAATAGAGGAAGTTCGTAGGTTGTGGCTTGTATGAGGAAATGGGAATGTGGTTAATGCTGAATTGGTAAGTTTGGGTTGGTTTTAAAAGGGTTTGCAAGTTGTATGTTTTGAAAATTTGAGGTTTGCAAGTTTTGTGAAAATTGTGATTTTGGCCCAACTTTGACAGAGCATAACTTGGTCTCTAAACCTCCGATTTGTGTCAAACTTGTTTAGAAATAAAACTTGGTTCGAGGTGTTTATGTCATTCAAAGAATGGAGGAAAATGTTTTAAAATGTGGAAGTTATGCTCAGTCAAAGTTTGGTATACAAAACTGAAAATTCTGGACATAGCAGCTTTATAAAACTTTTGTTATGTATGCGTACGCGAGGGACACATGCAACGCAACCAATGGCTACGGACTCAAGGTCTCGCGTATGCAGGGTGTGTGTCACATACGAGAGAGTGGCATTTTCTTGGTTGCGCACGCGACCACATGGCACGCAACGCGAGCAATCAATTCGGGTTGAGGAACTCGTGGACGCATACCAGTGACGCGTACGCGAGAAGTCCAGTTTTGCCAGGGTGCGTACGCGAGAAGGGGCACGCGATGCGAGCATATGCTACGGGCTATGCTTCTCGCGTATGCGAGCTTCTGTTTGTCTGCAACTATGATTTCTAGCTTTTAATACATTCCTCCAACGTTCAAAGCCCTATTTCCTCTTGTTTACTACCTGATAGGTAGTTTTCGAGTAATGAAGCATAGTGAGGGCTGTGAGGTCGTAAATTATGAATGAAGTAAAGGGAAAATTTATGATGAATCATGATCAATGAGGATTGTATGAGTTGCTGAAGAAGATGGTGGAAGTGTTGTGTATGATATAAGTCAAACGGCTATATGTGATAATAAATTATGGCTGGTTGTGGATTATGTTATGAGCCAAATAGCTGTATTAATATTGAATTATGGCTGAGTATGTATATGTATATGATTGATGATTGATAATGTGATTATTGAACTTCCAAATATTTGAGATACAAGTTTCTCTATGGGAAAGCAGTGGCTAGCCACTACGTGCTCCAGGTTGAGACTTGATACTCTGCTGACCCTTTGTCATAAGTGTGGCCGGACATTGTGAAAGTTCTGTATAAGCTAGCCCCCGTGGATAAACTCCAGTGTGGATGTTATTTGATTATGATTATGATTGTGTATTACTTGAGTTGGGGATGTACGATAGAAGGACAGTCCAATGGTTAGCTACCAGGACTTGTTGGGTTTGCTTTACAACCGACAGATGAGACTCATCAGCCACTAGGACAGACATGCATCATATGCATCTATGTGTTTGTTTGGTGTGTTCTATTCGGAATGCCTAATTGATTGCATAACTACTTACTACTTGTTTAATTGTTGTATCTGCTTTCTATTTGCGATTTCCTTGCTTGAAATAATTGTGTTTGTAATATCAAGGGATAAGTACTTTTTCATCCCCAAGATCTCGGGTCAAAATCAATTTCGTCCCTAATCTTTTTTTTGTTATTAAAATCATCCTCAATCTTTACAAACACGTTAAAATCGTCCTCCCCCCTTCTATGAAAAATTTTGGACATATTTACCCCTGAGGCTCCCTAATGCTTCGTTTCTCATTTCTGCAAAAGGCATTCACTATCTCATTTGTCATTACACACTTCAAAGGTGATGTTTCATGTTCAATGATGCCCTAGCAGTGGTCTGTCATCACCGGAGGAGTATCAAAACTGCATTTGGACGTCGTTAGCAATAGTGAGGAAGGAGGTCGGTCCGGCATTGTCATCGCTATTCTGTAGAACCTATGCACAATTACTCAAGAGGGGGGGTGAATTGAGTATTGCAACAACAATGAATCTTTTTGCGAAAGTTAAAGACAATATACAAAAGTGTTATTGTACTAGTATTTTTCCAAGAGCTTAACTCAATTGCTAAGCATTTATAAGGAGCTTTTACTTTCCAATAGACACCAACTCAAATAAATTGATCAAGCTTTTCACCAATCGAACTTAAGCTACTCCTTAAGTACTTACGAAGCTACTTTTCGATCACAATTTATTTGCTCAAAGGTAAACGACAATAATATTGAAGAGATGAGTTTGGAGAGATGCAAACGCTATTTAGAGTGGTTCGGCACAATCCTTGTCCTACGTCCACTTTCTTTCTCAATCGCTATTGAGAAGTTCCACTATTGCCAAGCTTCAAGGTGCTCGCGCAAGACCTTTTACAATCCGAGTCCTTAGTTTCTAACACCTCACGGTATATGATCACTACTCGTATACTAACCCACTCCACTTAGAGATACCTTCTCTAAGATTTGCCTTGAGTACTTAGTATACCTCTTTGGTATCCTCACCGACTATAGTGTTTATAACTCTTAACTCAACCTTGGAGATCACACTCCAATTTACAAAGTATACAAGAAAACAATTCTCAAAGAATTGTTGAGATGAAATGAGTACTCTCTAGAAGAGTGTATGATTACAAGTTTAGCACTACTGAACCAATTGATATTGCTCTCTCAAATTGTGTATTATAACACCTTAAAAAATGTGTAGAATGAAAGAATATGAACAAGATAGTTTGCAAATACTCAAGTATATGAAATAAGGCTTCAATCCATCTATTTATAGACTCCCCAAACCTTAGAAACATTGGGGAGTTAGTGGGATGGAGTCTTTTTGTCAAAACTAGCCGTTTTTTTATGTTTTTGAATCATTTGCATCGATGCATAACACTTTGCATCGATGCAAATGTGTCTTTGAAGCTGAAATTTGAATTTTCAGCTAGGTTGCATCGATGTAAACATCTTTGCATCGATGCAACAAGTCGTTGCATGCTTTGCATCGATGCAAGATGAGTGTGCATCGATGCAAACCTTAAAGAATAGCTTAAAATCACTTCAAAATACTTAGGATTGATCTCAAACTTGTTGGAGTCAATTCCTATGCTTTTGTACCTTTGAAAACAAGTTTTAAACCATTTGGCTAGCATCGAATTGCAAGATGTGCACATGATATGATAATCAAAACATTTTGTGAGTGTGTGTTGAGAGATTTAGCAATTGGTTCTTAACAAGAAGTTACCTAAGTCCTAAGACACTATACTTGTCTTCAAATGCTGTGGACTTGAGTTTCTTGTTGTTGTTGTGTTGCTTTCAACTCTTCATTCCTCAACGTTGAATGTTGGTTGATCTTTCAACATGCTTGTTCATTCAAGTTGTTTGTTGGTTTGTCATTCATCAAAACCTATTGGTTTGTCATTCATCAAAACCTA
>NC_029780.3:86045877-86060318 GCF_000817695.3 Arachis duranensis
CTTAGGATTGATCTCAAACTTGTTGGAGTCAATTCCTATGCTTTTGTACCTTTGAAAACAAGTTTTAAACCATTTGGCTAGCATCGAATTGCAAGATGTGCACATGATATGATAATCAAAACATTTTGTGAGTGTGTGTTGAGAGATTTAGTGATTGGTTCTTAACAAGAAGTTACCTAAGTCCTAAGACACTATACATGTCTTCAAATGTTGTGGACTTGAGTTTCTTGTTGTTGTTGTTGTGTTGCTTTCAACTCTTCATTCCTCAACGTTGAATGTTGGTTGATCTTTCAAAATGCTTGTTCATTCAAGTTGTTTGTTGGTTTGTTTTTCATGTCGTTTGTTGGTTTGTCATTCATCAAAACCTACGAATACAAACTTCGCATACAAGCAACATGATTTACATATTCAAGTATATATGTAGCATTTCTTACGGGTTTTTTTTAGGTTGAACGTAATAATGTTTGAATAGATTCTTTTAGTATCCTAAAACTGCGAGGGTTTGATTTATATTATTTTGTCTCTTTAAGAAATGAGAAGCTTTGCTCTGACTGTCTACCATGGGGGTCGATTCGGATATCAAGATGGGACGTTACAGTATATTGGGGGACAAAAGACACTCATTGAAAATGTTGAGAGTGACTGCTGGTCTATATTTGAGATATATGCAAAGCTAAGGCAGTTTGGGTATACAAAGGAGAACATTTCAGCTTTGTGGTATAAGGATTCAGCAAATGAATGGTTAGATAAGGCTCTGAAATTATTTGCTACGAATAAAGATGCACTTAAGATGTGCAGAATAGCAAACTTGAGGGGTCAAGTTGAGGTGTTTGTGGTGCATATGGTTGAGGATGCAGAAAATTTTTCTGAAGCTGGGTTTATTGATGTTGGAGGCCAAACAGAGGACAATCCCAGTAATCAGTTGGTGGTTTATGAGGGTGAACAAGGTCAAGAGGTGGAAAATAATGATGTGTAACAAGGTAATGAAGGAGATAACTTAGAAACAGATGTGGCTGCTGAAAATTAACGGGATGAGACAAATAGCGATGATGACAGCGATGATGAGGAGTTTATTCCGTTTGATCTTGATGTTAATAGTGCATATGACATTCATTTTACAAATAATGAAGAGAAATATGATGATGAGAGTGGGTTTGAGGATGATACAAGTGCCAAGGATAGTAAGAGGGTTGATAAAGGCAAAGGGGTTATGAATGGTGATTTTAGTGATGAGAAAGGCTTCAATAGCAATAAAGTGGATTTGGAGTATGAGGTTGGTGTTGGTTCAAATGATGAGGAAAGACAAGGGGAAGATAACTATGAGACAAGGAGCTATCTAATTCATAAGGATGTTAAAGACATGACTAGTTACAAGTGGGAAGTGGGAACAGTTTTTGCTTCAAGAGAGGAATTTAAAGACATTGTGACATCATATGCAGTACAAACAAGAAGGGGACTCAGGTATTCAAAGCTTGATTTGGTTAGAGTGAGGGCTGTTTGTCAGCCTGGTTTTCCTTTTTGGTTATATCCTGCTAAGATGAGAGAGGAAGCAACTTGGCAACTTCGGTCCATGAACTTTAAGCATACTTGTGGCCAGACGCATAGGGTTGGGATAATGCATACTCCATGGCTGAGTGGAACTTTTAAGAAGAAGGTGGAACATAATCCGAAGGTTAAGATCAAGGAATTGGTGAACAAGGCACAAAAGAAGTGGAATCTGACAGTTACAACCTCAATGGCATCTAGGTCAAGGCAAGCTGCGATGGATGACATACAGGGAGAGTATAGGAAGCAGTACAAGAGGATTGCTGATTACTGCTCAGAGTTGCTACATGCTAATCCAAGATCATCAGTGACGCTCAAGGTATAAAGGTCCCCTGATTTTGAGATTGAGCAGCAAGGCTCATCCTTGAACAACTACTGCATATTTCAAATACTTTATGTATTCCTAGACACTTGCAAAAAAAGCTTTGTGCAATGTAGGAAGTTCATTGGGCTAGATGGCTGATTTCTCAAAACACCTCAATGGGGCAGCTGTTAACTGCTATAGGTTGGGACCACAATGATCAAATGCTCCCTATCGCCTATGCCGTTGTGGAGTCAGAGACAAAAGATACCTGGACTTGGTTTCTAAAGCTGCTAATTGATGATTTCAGGTTTGAGACAATTGGCAGGAAAACCTTTATGAGTGATCAGTAGAAGGTTAATAATAATTGCGTTAAATTGAATTAATATACTCAATTAACTCTGACTATTAACATACTTATGCATGGGCAATTTTACCTCTGATTGATAGGGTTTACTGCCAACTTTTGATGAAGTAATCCCAGGTGTAGATCATAGGTTTTGCGTGCGCCATCTCTACAGTAACTTCAGAAAAAAGTTTTTGAAACTGCAATTGAAGCAATTGATATGGAGGTGTGTAAAGGCTACACATTAGAAGGATTGGGAGAGAGAGATGGCAATGGTCCAAGCGGTCAATATGGATGCTCACAGGCATCTCAACTCTATTCCTCCTAGATTTTGGAGTAGGTCCAGGTTTAACTTCCATTCCAAATGTGATAGATGTGGGAGTCATCATCCGGGTGCTCCGTGTAAAGCTGGTTGGGACTTGTGCTACTCTTGTGGTAAAGTGGGGAATAAAGCCTTAAATTGTACGGAGAAGTAGAGGAAAGGTACTGGGAGAGAACAGCAGCCTGGTCGAATGTTCACTACCTCAGCTATAGGTGCCGGGGGATCTGATACGCTTATCCGAGGTAAATGTAAAGTAGCCAGTAAAACATTAAATGCATTATTTGATTCTGGAACTACTCATTCATTCATAGCGTTTGAAAAGACTAGTGAGTTAAGATTAAAAATTGTGGTCCCAGGCTATGATTTAAATGTGCATAATGCAACCCATGAAGCCATTGTGATTAGGTTAGGATGTCCACAAGCCTTGTTTCGGGTTCAGCAATGTGATTTTGTTCATGACTTGATTTGCTTGCCAATGACTGGTCTAGATCTCATTTTGGGACTGGATTGGTTATCTAAGAATCATGTCTCGCTTGACTATTCTGAGAAGGTGTTTTATTTTATGCCGGAAGGATCGAAAGGACCGGTAGTGGTGAATAGTTACTTTTTGAACTCTATTACAGTAAGCTGTTCTGGATGTGAATGTCAGGATATTATGTTATTAACTGCGGGTGTTTTGAGAGGTGAACAAAGCTTAGAGCAGATTTCAATTGTTCGTGAATTTCCTAAAATTTTTCTGGATGACATTGATGAATTCCCTCCTATCCGAGAGGTTAAATTTGCAATTGAGTTGGTATCATGGGCACGGCCGATCTCGATTGCCCCTTACAGAATGTCGCATTTAGAAATGGCCGAGCTCAAGGCTCAGTTAGAAGATTTAATGGGTAAACACTTCATCTGACCTAGTGTTTCTTCGTGGGGAGCGCCGGTGTTACTGGTGAAGAAGAAAGACAGGAGTATGCATCTCTGTGTAGATTACATGCAACTGAATAAGGTCACAATAAAGAATAAGTACCCACTGGCAAGGTTTGATGATCTCATGGATCAGTTACAAGGAGTCGGGGTTTTTTCTAAGATTGATTTGCTATCTGGTTATCACCAGATAAGGGTAAGAGATGAAGACATCCCTAAGACTGCTTTTAGGACTTGTTATGGTCATTAGGAGTACACTATAATGTCTTTTGGGTTGACGAACACTTCTGCAGTGTTTATAGACTATATGAATAGAATTTTTCACCCATTTTTGGATAAGTTTATTGTCGTCTTCATTGATGACATACTAATTTATTCTAAAGACCGGAGAAGAGCATGTCGAGCACTTGTGGACTGTGTTGCAAATCTTAAACGAGAGAAAATTGTACGCCAAGTTATCCAAACGTGAGTTCTGGAAGAGTGAGGTGAAGTTTCTTGGCCATGTAGTGAGTAAACAGCGGATAGCAGTAGATCCTTCTAAGGTGGAAGCAGTGATGGAGTGGGGGCGACCGACCTCAGTAACTGAGATAAGGAGTTTTCTGGGCTTAGATAGCTATTATCGGAGGTTCATCAATGGCTTTTCTCAAATAGCTTTGCCATTTACAAAGTTAACCTGTAAGGATGCGCCATTTGTTTGGACTTTAGATGCGAAGAATTTTTTCAAGCGTTACAGTAAAAGTTGACCACTGCGTCTGTGTTAGTGTTACCTGAGCCGAATGAACCATTTGAGGTGTACTGTGATGCCTCATTAAAAGGTCTGGGGTGTGTGCTTATGCAGCACCATAATGTGGTGGCGTATGACTCACGGAAATTAAGACCTCACGAAGTTAATTACCCGATGCACGACCTGGAACTTGCCACGGTTGTGTTTGCATTGAATGTGTGGAGGCATTACCTTTATGGAGTTAAATTCCAAGTTTTCTCTGATCATAAGATCTTGAAATATCTCTTTGATCAGAAAGAGCTTAATATGTGACAGAGGAGGTGGATGGAGTTGTTGAAAGACTACGACTTTGAGCTGAATTACCATCCAGTAAAAGTAAATGTTGTGGCGGAGGCCTTAAGTCAGAAATCATTGTGTATTGATTGGATGATGCTTAGAGAAGAGGATTTACTTAAAGCATTCGAGAGCCTGAAGATAGGTGTTCAAGAAGTGTCTGGTGCTTTATGTTTGATTCAGCTGCAAATTTCAAGTGATTTTAAATCTAGGATTGAAAAAGCTCAGCAGGATGACAAGGAATTGCAGAAGGTATTGCCGACTATTGAGCAAGAAAAGCGGTGGAGAGTTTCTGAGGGAAAGGACAGATTATGGAGGTTCAAGGACCAAATTATTGTGCCGGACGTCGGAACCTTACGACAGGATATCTTGAAGGAAGCACATAGAAAGGAGTTTTCTATTCATCTGAGAAGAACCAAGATGTCTCAAGATCTAAAAGCTATATTCTGGCGGCCTAGTATGAAAAATGATGTGGCAGAACATGTTTCAAAGTGTTTAACTTGTCAGAAAGTCAAGATTGAACACCAAAGACCTTCCGACACTTTGCAACCCTTAGAGATTCCGCAATGGAAATGGGAGAGCATTGCGATGAACTTCGTATCAGAATTCCCGAGAACTAAGGCTGATTTTGATGCTGTCTAGGTGATTGTGGACCGACTGACGAAGTCGGCTCACTTTTTACCCATTCGGATGAACTATACTCTCGAGGAGCTAGCACGTTTATACATAAAGGAGATTGTGAGAAATCATGGTGTGCCTACCACTATAATTTCTGATAGAGACCCCGTTTCACTTCAAGGTTTTGGGGTGCATTTCAGAGAGCTTTTGGAACCTGATTAAGCTTGAGTACAGCTTACCATCCTCAAACAGATGGTCAATCTAAGAGGAAGATCCACACCCTAGAAGATATGTTGAGGGCTTGTGTTTTGGACCAGCTGGCGAGCTGGGATCAGTATATGCCACTAGTGGAGTTTGCATATAATAGCAGCTACCATGCGAGCATCCGAATGGCTCCGTATGAGGCTCTGTATGGCAAAAAGTGTCAACCTCTGCTATGCTGGTATGAAACTGGGGAGAAAAGCTTATTAGGGCCTGAGATGATGGCTGAGACTACAAAACAGGTCAAGAAAATTCGAGATAGGATGCTCACTGCTCATAGCTGTCAGAAGAGTTACGCCGATCAGAGGCGGAAGCCCTTGAAATTTGAGGAAGAAGATCATGTTTTGCTTAAGGTTACTCCAACAACAGGAGTAGGTAGAGCGATTAAGACGAAGAAACCGAATCCTTGATACATCGGTCCGTTTCAGATTCTTGAGAGAGTTGGACCGATGGCGTATCGAATAGCTCTACCACCTCACCTTTCGAACCTGCACAACGTATTTCATGTGTCACAGCTTCGAAGATATACTCCTGATGTTGGCCATGTGTTAGAATCTAAATCAGTTCAGTTAAGGGAAGATTTGACACTCCAGGTGACCCCGGTCAGAATTAACGACGCGAGTATTAAACGGATACGCAGAAAAGAGGTTTCATTTGTTAAAGTGGCATGGAGTCAAGCCGGTATTGAAGAGAATACTTGGAAACTTGAGTCAGAAATACGAACAGACTACCCGCACCTATTTTCAGGTAACTGAATTCGAATTTTATGGGCAAAATTCCTATTAGGTGGGTAGAATGTAAAACCCGAATAATTAAAAAATAATTAACTCATAAATTAAAATTTATTCTAGAAAATTAGAAAAGTGATTTCTATGGTTTAATATGATAGAGAAAATTAAAACAAGAATTTTGACACTAATTTTAAAAAATTTGGCCCAAGATTGGTCCGAACAGGTCGAACCAGGCCAACCGGACCCGTATTAAGCCCTTGGCCCAACCAAATGGGTAATTAAATAAAGGGCACAACCCTTCCTTCCCCAGTAAATCATCAAACATGCTAAAATGGGAAGGGGGAGCTTGAAACCCTTGCCTAAATTCAACTCAAATTTTATTTGATCATAACTTTTGATCTGGAGCTCCGATCGCTGCACCATTTACGACTACGCGACTAGGCGTAGAGCTCTACAAAGCCCACAAGGTTATTCAAGAGGTAAACCACAAATCTCTCTCCGAATTTCCAGCCCTTGATTTCGAAATTTTTTGGATAAAAGTGTTGAGATTTTAAACTCTTTGGTGTTATAGGATCCAATTAGCTTAAAAGGAAGGCTTAATCTTGCCTCTTTGATCCTTAGGTACGGTAAGAATTCTCAACCCTTATGGAATTCCTGATTCATTGTGTATGGGTGTTAAGTTGTTATGTTTGAATGTGATATTGTAGATTAGGTAGTATATATATGTATATTGGAGCTTGATTAAGGTTTTGAGAAGCTTTGAAGTAGAGCAATATGCTAGAAAAATCTGTTGGTAAATTGTTGAAGCCTTGAAAGTTAAGGAAAAGTTGAATTGGAGGGGTTTCGGGTTGAGTGGAGCATCGGCCAATGTATGGTTTCGGTTTGTTGTATCTAGAATGTAATCTAATGTGAAAACTTAGGGTAGTGACCCTTGGATAGGAATTGAATTGTTGATGTGTTAATTGGTTGAAATGGATTGTGTTATTATGTATGTGGTCAGTAATTTTGGAGGTTTTGATGGAACTTTGTATGTATGATATGTGTGCCTTGGTGTATGTTTAATGCTTAGTGAGATTGAATTGTGGTTGTTACCATGTTAATGGTGAAAATGATGTTGATTTGTATGTATAGTGGTCGATTAAATTATTGTTGGAATTGAGGTATGGAATAATGTTGATATGGTATGGTGTTGTGAAATTGACATATTGAACTTGAGATTGATGAAAATAGAGGAAGTTGGTAGGTTGTGGCTTGTATGAGGAAATGGGAATGTGGTTAATGCTGAATTGGTAAGTTTGGGTTGGTTTTAAAAGGGTTTGCAAGTTGTATGTTTTGAAAATTGGAGGTTTGCAAGTTTTGTGAAAATTGTGATTTTGGCCCAACTTTGACAGAGCATAACTTGGTCTCTAAACCTCCGATTTGTGTCAAACTTGTTTAGAAATAAAACTTGGTTCGAGGTGTTTATGTCATTCAAAGAATGGAGGAAAATGTTTTAAAATGTGGAAGTTATGCTCAGTCAAAGTTTGGTATACAAAACTGAAAATTCTGGACATAGCAGCTTTATAAAACTTTTGTTATGTATGCGTACGCGAGGGACACATGCAACGCGACCAATGGCTACGGACTCAAGGTCTCGCGTATGCAGGGTGTATGTCGCATATGAGAGAGTGGCATTTTCTTGGTTGCACACGCGACCACATGGCACGCGACGCGAGCAATCAATTCGGGTTGAGGAACTCGTGGACGCGTACTAGTGACGTGTACGCGAGAAGTTCAGTTTTGCCAGGGTGCGTACGTGAGAAGGGGCATGCGATGCGAGCATATGCTACGGGCTATGCTTCTCGCATACGCGAGCTCCTGTTTGTCTGCAACTATGATTTCTAGCTTTTAATACATTCCTCCAACGTTCAAAGCCCTATTTCCTCTTGTTTACTACCTGATAAGTAGTTTTCGGGTAATGAAGCATAGTGAGGGCTGTGAGGTGGTAAATTATGAATGAAGTAAAGGGAAAATTTATGATGAATCATGATCAATGAGGATTGAATGAGTTGCTGAAGAAGATGGTGGAAGTGTTGTGTATGATATAAGTCAAATGGCTATATGTGATAATAAATTATGGCTGGTTGTGGATTATGTTATGAGCCAGATAGCTGTATTAATATTGAATTATGGCTGAGTATGCATATGTATATGATTGATGATTGATAATGTGATTATTGAACTTCCAAATATTTGAGATACAAGTTTCTCTATGGGAAAGCAGTGGCTAGCCACTACGTACTCCAGGTTGAGACTCGATACTCTGCTGACCCTTTGTCGTAAGTGTGGCCGGACATTGTGAAAGTTTTGGATAAGCTATCCCCCATGGATAAACTCCAGTGTGGATGTTATTTGATTATGATTATGATTGTGTATTACTCGAGTTGGGGATGTACGACAGAAGGACAGTCCAATGGTTAGCTACCAGGACTTGTTGGGTTTGCTTTACAACCGACGGATGAGACTCATCAGCCACTAGGACAGACATGCATCATATGCATCTATGTGTTTGTTTGTGTGTTCTATTCGAAATGCCTAATTGATTGCATAACTACTTACTACTTGTTTAATTGTTGTATCTGCTTTCTATTTGCGATTTCCTTGCTTGAAATAATTGTGTTTGTAATATCAAGGGATAAGTACTTTTTTCATCCCCAAGATCTCGGGTCAAAATCAATTTCGTCCCTAATCTTTTTTTTGTTATTAAAATCATCCTCAATCTTTACAAACACGTTAAAATCGTCCTCCCCCATCTACGAAAAATTTTGGACATATTTACTCCTGAGGCTCCCTAATGCTTCGTTTCTCATTTCTGCAAAAAGGCATTCACTATCTCATTTGTCATTACACACTTCAAAGGTGATGTTTCATGTTCAATGATGCCCTAGCAGTGGTCTGTCATCACCGGAGGAGTATCAGAACTGCATTTGGACGTCGTTTGCAATAGTGAGGAAGGAGGTCGGTTCGGCATTGTCATCGCTATTCAGGTATATTTGTAGCATTTCTTACGGGTTTTTTTTAGGTTGAACGTAATAATGTTTGAATAGATTCTTTTAGTATCCTAAAACTGCGAGGGTTTGATTTACATTATTTTGTCTCTTTAAGAAATGGGAAGCTTTGCTCTGACTGTCTACCATGGGGGTTGATTCGGATATCAAGATGGGACGTTACAGTATATTGGGGGACAAAAGACACTCATTGAAAATGTTGAGAGTGATGGCTGGTCTGTATTTGAGATATATGCAAAGCTAAGGCAGTTTGGGTATACAAAGGAGAACATTTTAGCTCTGTGGTATTAGGATCCAGCAAATGAATGGTTAGATAAGGCTCTGAAATTATTTGCTACGGATAAAGATGCACTCAAGATGTGCAGAATAGCAAACTTGAGGGGGTCATGTTGAGGTGTTTGTGGTGCATATGGTTGAGGATGCCGAAAAATTTCCTGAAGCTGGGTTTATTGATGTTGGAGGCCAAACAGAGGACAATCCCAGAAATCAGTTGGTGGTTTATGAGGGTGAACAAGGTCAAGAGGTGGAAAATAATGATGTGTAACAAGGTAATGAAGGAGATAACTTAGAAACAGATGTGGCTGCTAAAAATTAACGACATGAGACAAATAGTGATGATGACAGCGATGATGAAGAGTTTATTCCGTTTGATCTTGATGTTAATAGTGCAGATGGCATTCATTTTACAAATAGTGAAGAGAAATATGATGATGAGAGTGGGTTTGAGGATGATACAAGTGCCAAGAATAGTAAGAGGGTTGATAAAGGCAAAGGGGTTATGAATGGTGATTTTAGTGATGAGGAAGGCTTCAATAGCGATAAAGTGGATTTGGAGTATGAGGTTGGTGTTGGTTCAAATGATAAGGAAAGACAAGGGGAAGATAACTATGAGACAAGGAGCTATCTAATTCATAAGGATGTTAAAGACATGACTAGTTACAAGTGGGAGGTGGGAACAGTTTTTGCATCAAGAGAGGAATTTAAAGACATTGTGACATCATATGTAGTACAAACAAGAAGGGGACTCAGGTATTCAAAGCTTGACTTGGTTAGAGTGAGGGCTGTTTGTTAGCCTGGTTTTCCTTTTTGGTTATATCCTGCTAAGATGAGAGAGGAAGCAACTTGGCAACTTCGGTCCATGAACTTTAAGCATACTTGTGGCCAGACGCATAGGGTTGGGATAATGCATACTCCATGGCTGAATGGAGCTTTTAAGAAGAAGGTGGAACATAATCCGAAGGTTAAGATCAAGGAATTGGTGAACAAGGCACAAAAGAAGTGGAATCTGAGAGTTACAACCTCAATGGCATCTAGGTCAAGGCAAGCTGCATTGGATGACATACAGGGAGAGTATAGGAAGCAGTACAGGAGGATTGCTGATTACTCCTCAGAGTTGCTACATGCTAATCCAAGATCATCAGTGACGCTCAAGGTATAAAGGTCCCCTAATTTTGAGATTGAGCAGCAAGGCTCATCCTTGAACAACTTCTGCATATTTCAAAGACTTTATGTATGCCTAGACACTTGCAAAAAAAGCTTTGTGCACTGTAAGAAGTTCATTGGGCTAGATGGCTGATTTCTCAAAATACCTCAAGGGGGCAACTGTTAACTGTTATAAGATGGGACCCCAATGATCAAATGCTCCCTATCGCCTATGCCGTCGTGGAGTCAGAGACGAAAGATACCTGGACTTGGTTTCTAAAGCTGCTAATTGATGATTTCGGGTTTGAGACAATTGGCAGGGAAACCTTCATGAGTGATCAGTAGAAGGTTAATAATAATTGCGTTAAATTGAATTAATATACTCAATTAACTCTGACTATTAACATACTTATGCATGGACACTTTTACCTCTAATTGATAGGGTTTACTGCCAACTTTTGATGAAGTAATCCCAGGTGTAGATCATAGGTTTTGCGTGTGCCATCTCTACAGTAACTTCAGAAAAAAGTTTTTGAGACTGCAATTGAAGCAATTGATATGGAGGTGTGCAAAGGCTACACATTAGAAGGATTGGGAGAGAGTGATGGCAATGGTCCAAGCAGTCAATATGGATGCTCACAGGCATCTCAACTCTATTCCTCCTAGATTTTGGAGTAGGTCCGAGTTTAACTTCCATTCCAAATGTGATAGATGTGGGAGTCATCATCCTGGTGCTCCGTGTAAAGCCGGTTGGGACTTGTGCTACTCTTATGGTAAAGTGGGGAATAAAGCCTTAAACTGTACGAAGAAGTAGAGGAAAGGTACTGGGAGAGAACAGCAGCCTGGTCGGGTGTTCACTACCTCAGCTATAGGTGCCAAGGGATCTGATACGCTTATTCGAGGTAAATGTGAAGTAGCCAGTAAAACATTAAATGCATTATTTGATTCTGGAACTACTCATTCATTCATAGCGTTTGAAAAGACTAGTGAGTTAAGATTAAAAATTGTGGTCCTAGGCTATGATTTAAATGTGCATAATGCCACCCATGAAGCCATTGTGATTAGGTTAGGATGTCCACAAGCCTTGTTTCGGGTTCAGCAATGTGATTTTGTTCATGACTTGATTTGCTTGCCAATGACTGGTCTAGATCTCATTTTGGGACTGGATTGGTTATCTAAGAATCATGTCTCGCTTGACTGTTCTGAGAAGGTGTTTTATTTTATGCTGGAAGGATCGAAAGGACCGGTGGTGGTAAATAGTTACTTTTTGAACTCTATGACAGTAAGCTGTTCTGGATGTGAATGTCAGGATATTATGTTATTAACTGCGGGTGTTTTGAGAGGTGAACAAAGCTTAGAGCAGATTTCAATTGTTCGTGAATTTCCTAAAATTTTTCTGGATGACATTGATGAATTCCCTCCTGTCCGAGAGGTTAAATTTGCAATTGAGTTGGTATCATGGGCACGGCCAATCTCGATTGCCCCTTACAGAATGTCGCATTTAGAAATGGCCGAGCTCAAGGCTCAGTTAGAAGATTTAATGGGTAAACACTTTATCTGACCTAGTGTTTCTTCGTGGGGAGCGCCGGTGTTACTGGTGAAGAAAAAAGACGGGAGTATGCATCTCTGTGTAGATTACATGCAACTGAAAAAGGTCACAATAAAGAATAAGTACCCACTGGCGAGGATTGATGATCTCATGGATCAGTTACAAGGAGTCGGGGTTTTCTCTAAGATTGATTTGCTATCTGGTTATCACCAGATAAGGGTAAGAGATGAAGACATCCCTAAGACTGCTTTTAGGACTTGTTATGGTCATTAGGAGTACACTATAATGTCTGTTCGGTTGACGACCACTTCTGCAGTGTTTATAGACTAAATGAATAGAATTTTTCACCCATTTTTGGATAAGTTTGTTGTCGTCTTCAGTGATGACATACTAATTTATTCTAAGACCGTAGAAGAGCATGTCGAGCACTTGTGGACTATGTTGCAAATCTTAAACGAGAGAAAATTGTACGCCAAGTTATCCAAACGTGAGTTCTGGAAGAGTGAGGTGAAGTTTCTTGGCCATGTAGTGAGTAAACAGTGGATAGCAGTAGATCCTTCTAAGGTGGAAGCAGTGATGGAGTGGGGGCGACCGACCTCAGTAACTGAGATAAGGAGTTTTCTGGGCTTAGCTAGCTATTATCGGAGGTTCATCAATGGCTTTTCTCAAATAGCTTTGCCATTTACAAAGTTAACCTGTAAGGATGCGCCATTTGTTTGGACTTTAGAATGCGAAGAATTTTTTCAAGCGTTATAGCAAAAGTTGACCACTGCGTCTGTGTTAGTGTTACCTGAGCCGAATGAACCATTTGAGGTGTACTGTGATGCCTCATTAAAGGGTCTGGGGTGTGTGCTTATGCAGCACCGTAATGTGGTGGCGTATGCCTCACGGAAATTGAGACCTCACGAAGTTAATTACCCGATGCACGACCTGGAACTTGCTACGGTTGTGTTTGCATTGAATGTGTGGAGGCATTACCTTTATGGAGTTAAATTCCAAGTTTTCTCTGATCATAAGATCTTGAAATATCTCTTTGATCAGAAAGAGCTTAATATGTGACAGGGAGGTGGATGGAGTTGTTGAAAGACTACGACTTTGAGCTGAATTACCATCCAAAAAAAGCAAATGTTGTGGCGGAGGCCTTAAGTCAGAAATCATTGTGTATTGATTGGATGATGCTTAGAGAAGAGGAGTTACTTAAAGCATTCGAGAGCCTGAAGATAGGTGTTCAAGAAGTGTCCGGTGCTTTATGTTTGATTCAGCTGCAAATTTCAAGTGATTTTAAATCTAGGATTGAAAAAGCTCAGCAGGATGACAAGGAATTGCAGAAGGTATTGCCGACTATTGAGTAAGAAAAGCGGTGGAGAGTTTCTGAGGGAAAGGACAGATTATGGAGGTTCAAGGACCAAATTATTGTGCCGGACGTCGGAACCTTACGACAGGATATCTTGAAGGAAGCACATAGAAAGGAGTTTTCTATTCATCCGAGAAGCACCAAGATGTCTCAAGATCTAAAAGCTATATTCTGGCGGCCTGGTATGAAAAATGATGTGGCAGAACATGTTTCAAAGTGTTTAACTTGTCAGAAAGTCAAGATTGAATACCAAAGACCTTCCGACACTTTGCAACCCTTAGAGATTCCGCAATGGAAATGGGAGAGCATTGCGATGGACTTTGTATCGGAATTCCTGAGAACTAGGGCTAATTTTGATGCTGTCTGGGTGATTGTGGACCGACTGACGAAGTCGGTTCACTTTTTACCCATTCGGATGAACTATACTCTCGAGGAGCTAGCACGTTTATACATAAAGGAGATTGTGAGAAATCATGGTGTGCCTACCACTATAATTTCTGATAGAGACTGGTGGACGAAATTGTGATCAATACTTTTCACAAATCAAATAATCCCCGGTAATGAATCCAAAAACTTGGTGTTCAATACCATGGCATAAACACAACTTCGCACAACTAACCAGCAAGTGTACTGGGTCGTCCAAGTAATAAACCTTACGCGAGTAAGGGTCGATCCCACAGAGATTGTTGGTATGAATCAAGCTATGGTCACCTTGTAAATCTTAGTCAGGCAAACTCAAATGGGTATGGTGATATGCGAATAAAATATAAAGATAAAGATAGAGATACTTATGTAATTCATTGGTAGGAATTCCAGATAAGCGTATGAAGATGCTTGTCCCTTCCGTTTCTCTGCTTTCCTACTGTCTTCATCCAATCCTTCCTACTCCTTTCCATGGCAAGCTTAAGCAAGGGTTTCACCGTTGTCAGTGGCTACCTCCCATCCTCTAAGTGGAAATGTTCAACGCACCCTGTCA
>NC_029780.3:86060344-86060706 GCF_000817695.3 Arachis duranensis
CTACTCAGAATACCACAGACAAGGTTAGACCTTCCGGATTCTCTTGAATGCCGCCATCAGTTCTAACCTATACCACGAAGATTCCGGTTAAAGAATCCAAGAAATATTCACCCAGTCTAAGGTAGAACGGAGGTGGTTGTCAGTCACACGTTCATAGGTGAGAATGATGATGAGTGTCACGGATCATCACATTCATCAAGTTAAAGAACAAGTGATATCTTAGAACAAGAACAAGCGGAATTGAATAGAAGAACAATAGTAATTGCATTAATACTCGAGGTACAGCAGAGCTCCACACCTTAATCTATGGTGTGTAGAAACTCCACCGTTGAAAATACATAAGAACAAGGTCTAGGCATGGC
>NC_029780.3:86060885-86072152 GCF_000817695.3 Arachis duranensis
GTGCCAGTTCCGGCGTTTAACGCTGGGATTTCTGAGGGTGACTTTGAACGCCGGTTTGGGCCATCAAATCTTGGGCAAAGTATGGACTATCATATATTGCTGGAAATCCCAGGATGTCTACTTTCCAACGCCATTGAGAGCACGCCAATTGGGCTTCTATAGCTCCAGAAAATCCACTTCGAGTGCAGGGAGGTCAGAATCCAACAGCATCTGCAGTCCTTTTTAGTCTCTGAATCAGATTTTTGCTCAGGTCCCTCAATTTCAGCCAGAAAATACCTGAAATCACAGAAAAACACAAAAACTCATAGTAAAGTCCAGAAAAGTGAATTTTAACTAAAAACTAATAAAAATATACTAAAAACTAACTAGATCATACTAAAAACATACTAAAAACAATGCCAAAAAGCGTACAAATTATCCGCTCATCACAGACCCCATTTCACTTCAAGGTTCTGGGGTGCATTTCAGAGAGCTTTTGGAACCTGCTTAAGCTTGAGTACAGCTTACCATCCTCAAACAGATGGTCAATCTGGGAGGAAGATCAAAACCCTAGAAGATATGTTGAGGGCTTGTGTTTTGGACCAGCTGGCGAGCTAGGATCAGTATATGCCACTAGTGGAGTTTTCATATAATAGCAGCTACCATGCGAGCATCTGAATGGCTCCGTATGAGGCTCTGTATGGCAAAAAGTGTCAACCTCTGCTATGCTGGTATGAAACTGGGGAGGAAAGCTTATTAGGGCCTGAGATGATGGCTGAGACTACAGAACAGGTCAAGAAAATTCGAGATAGGATGCTCACTACTCAGAGCCGTCAGAAGAGTTACGCCGATCAGAGGCGGAAGCCCTAGAAATTTGAGGAAGGAGATCATGTTTTGCTTAAGGTTACTCCAACAACAGGAGTAGGTAAAGCGATTAAGACAAAGAAACCGAATCCCTGATACATCGGTCCGTTTCAGATTCTTGAGAGGGTTGGACCAGTGGCGTATTGAATAGCTCTACCACCTCACCTTTCGAACTTGCACAATGTATTTTATGTGTCGCAGCTTCGAAGATATATCCTGATGTTGGCCATGTGTTAGAATCTGAATCGGTTTAGTTAAGGGAAGATTTGACACTCCAGGTGACCCTGGTCAGAATTAACGACGCGAGTATTAAACAGATACGCAGAAAAGATGTTTCATTTGTTAAAGTGGCATGGAGTCGATCCGGTATTGAGGAGCATACTTGGAAACTTGAGTCAGAAATACGAACAGACTACCCGCACTTATTCTCAGATAACTGAATTCAAATTTTGTGGGCAAAATTCCTATTAGGTGGGTAGAATGTAAAATTCGAATAATTAAAAAATAATTAACTCATTAATTAAAATTTATTCTAGAAAATTAGAAAAGTGATTTTTATGGTTTAATATGATAAAGAAAATTAAAACAAGAATTTTAACACTAATTTTAAAGAATTTGGCCCAAAATTGGTCCGAACAGGCTGAACCAAGCCAACCGGGCCCGTATTAAGCCCTTGACCCAACCCAATAGGTAATTAAATAAAGGGCACAACCCTTCCTTCCCCAGTAAATCATCAAACACGCTAAAAGGGGAAGGGGGAGCTTGAAACCCTTGCCTAAATTCAACTCAAATTTTATTTGATCATAACTTTTGATCCGGAGCTCCGATCGCAGCACCATTTATGACTACGCGATTGGGGCGTCGAGCTCTACAAAGCCCACAAGGTTACTCAAGAGGTAAACCACAAATCTCTCTCCAAATTTCCAGCCCTTAATTTTGAAATTTATTGGATAAAAGTGTTGAGATTTTAAACTCTTTGGTGTTATAGGATCCAATTACCTTAAAAGGAAGGCTTAATCTTGCCTCTTTGATCCTTGGGTACGGTAAGAATTCTCAACCCTTATGGAATTCCTGATTCACTGTGTATGGGTGTTAAGTTGTTATGTTTGAATGTGGTATTGTAGATTAGGTAGTATTTATATGTATATTGGAGCTTGATTAAGGTTTTGAGAAGCTTAGAAATAGAGCATTATCCTAAAAAATCTGTTGGTAAAGTGTTGAAGCCTTGAAAGTTGAGGAAAAGTTGAATTGGAGGTGTTCCGGGTTGAGAGGAGAGTCGGCCAATGTATGGTTTCGGTTTGTTGTATCTAAAATGTAATCTAATGTGAAAACTCAGGGTAGTGACCCTTGGATAGGAATTGAATTGTTGATGTGTTGATTGGTTGAGATGGATTGTGTTATTATGTATGTGGTCAGTAATTTTGGAGGTTTTGATGGAACTTTGTATGTATGATATGTGTGCCTTGGTGTATGTTTAATGGTTAGTGAGATTGAATTGTGGTTGGTACCATGTTAATGGTGAAAATGATGTTAATTTGTATGTATAGTGGTCGATTAAATTATTGTTGGAATTGAGGTATGGAATAATGTTGATATGGTATGGTGTTGTAAAATTGAGATATTGAACTTGAGATTGATGAAAATAGAGGAAGTTGGCAGGTTGTGGGTTGTATGAGGAAATGGGAATGTGGTTAATGCTGAATTGGTAAGTTTGGGTTGGTTTTAAAAGGGTTTGCAAGTTGTATGTTTTGAAAATTGAAGGTTTGCAAGTTTGGTGAAAATTGTGATTTTGGCCCAACTTTGACAAAGCATAACTTGGTCTCTAAACCCCCGATTTATGTCAAACTTGTTTAGAAATAAAACTTGGTTCGAGGTGTTTATGTCGTTCTAAGAATGGAGGAAAATGTTTTAAAATGAGGAAGTTATACTCAGTCAAAGTTTGGTAAACAAAACTGAAAATTCTGGACATAGCAGTTTTATAAAACTTTTGTTATGTATGCGTACGCGAGGGACACACGCGATGCGACCAATGGCAACGGCCTCAATGTCTTGCGTACGCAAAGTGTGTGTCGCGTACGAGAGAGTGGCATTTTCTTGGTTGCGCACGCGACCACATGGCACGCAACGCGAGCAATCAATTCGGGTTGAGGAACTCGTGGACGTGTACCAATGATGCGTACACGAGAAGTCTAGTTTTGCCAGGGTGCGTACACGAGAAGGGGCACGCGATGCGAGCATATGCTATGGGCTATGCTTCTCGCGTACACGAGCTCCCGTTTGTCTGCAACTATGATTTCTGATTTAATACATTCCTCCAACATTCAAATCTGTATTTTCTCTTGTTTACTACTTGATAGGTAGTTTTTGGATAATGAAGCATAGTGAGGGCTGTGAGGTGGTAAATTTTGAATGAAGTAAAGGGAAAATTTATGATGAATCATGATCAATGAGGATTGTATGAGTTGCTGAAGAAGATGGTGGAAGTGTTGTGTATGATATAAGTCAAACGGCTATATGTGATAATAAATTATGGCTGGTTGTGGATTATGTTATGAGCCAAATAGCTGTATTAATATTGAATTATGGCTGAGTATGTATATGTATATGATTGATGATTGATAATGTGATTATTGAACTTCCAAATATTTAAGATACAACTTTCGCTATGGGAAAGCAGTGGCTAGCCACTACGTGCTCCAGGTTGAGACTCGATACTCTACTGACCCTTTGTCGTAAATGTGGCCGGACACGGTAAAAGTTCTGGATGAGTTTGCCCCGTGGATAAACCCCAGTGTGGATGTTATTTGATTATGATTATGATTGTGTATTACTCGAGTTGGGGATGTACGACGGTGTGTTTTCTTTGGAATGCCTAATTGATTGCATAACTACTTACTACTTGTTTAATTGTTGTATCTGCTTTCTATTTGCGATTTCCTTGCTTGAAATAATTGTGTTTGTAATATCAAGCGGTAAGTACTTTTTTCATCCCCAAGGTCTCAGGTCAAAATCAATTTTGTCCCTAATCTTTTTTTGTTATTAAAATCATCCTCAATCTTTACAAACATGTTAAAATCGTCCTCCCCCCATCTACGAAAAATTTTGGACATATTTACTCCTGAGGCTCCCTAATGCTTCGTTTCTCATTTCTGCAAAAGGCATTCACTATCTCATTTGTCATTACACACTTCAAAGGTGATGTTTCATGTTCAATGATGCCCTAGCAGTGGTCTGTCATCACCGGAGGAGTATCAGAACTGCATTTGGACGTCGTTATCAACAGTGAGGAAGAAGGTCGGTCCGACATTGTCATTGCTATTCAGGTATATATGTAGCATTTCTTACGGGTTTTTTTTAGGTTGAACGTAATAATGTTTGAATAGATTCTTTTAGTATCCTAAAACTGCGAGGGTTTGATTTACATTATTTTGTCTCTTTAAGAAATGGGAAGCTTTGCTCTGATTGTCTACCATAGGGTCGATTCGGATATCAAGATGGGACGTTACAGTATATTGGGGGACAAAAGACACTCATTGAAATTGTTGAGAGTGATTGTTGGTCTGTATTTGAGATATATGCAAAGCTAAGGCAGTTTGGGTATACAAAGGAAAACATTTCAGCTCTGTGGTATAAGGATCCAGCAAATGAATGGTTAGAGAAGGCTCTAAAATTATTTGCTACGGATAAAGATGCACTTAAGATGTGCAAAATAGCGAACTTGAGGGGCCATGTTGAGGTTTTTGTGGTGCATGTGGTTGAGGATGCAGAAAAATTTCCTAAAGCTGGGTTTATTGATGTTGGAGGCCAAACAGAGAACAATCCCAGTAATCAGTTGGTGGTTTATGAGGGTGAACAAGGTCAAGAGGTGGAAAATGATGATGTGTAACAAGGTAATGAAGGAGAAAACTTAGAAATAGATGTGGCTGCTGAAAATGAACGGGATGAGACAAATAGCAATGATAACAGCGATGATGAGGAGTTTATTCCGTTTGATCTTGATGTTAATAGTGTAGATGACATTCATTTTACAAATAGTGAAGAGGAATATGATGATGAGAGTGGGTTTGAGGATGAGACAAGTGCTAAGGATAGTAAGAGGGTTGATAAAGGCAAAGGGGTTATGAATGGTGATTTTAGTGATGAGGAAGGCTTCAATAGCGATAAAGTGGATTTGGAGTATGAGGTTGGTGTTGGTTCAAATGATGAGGAAGGACAAGGGGAAGATAACTATGAGACAAGGAGCTATCTAATTCATAAGGATGTTAAAGACATGACTAGTTACAAGTGGGAGGTGGGAACAGTGTTTACTTCAAGAGAGGAATTTAAAGACACTGTGACATCATATGCAGTACAAACAAGAAGGGGACTCAGGTATGCGAAACTTGACTTGGTTAGAGTTTGGGCTGTTTGTCAGCCTGGTTTTCCCTTTTGGTTATATCCTGCTAAGATGAGAGAGGAAGCAACTTGGCAGCTTCGGTCCATGAACCTTAAGCATACTTGTGGCCAGACGCATAGGGCTGGGATAACGCATACTCCGTGGCTGAGTGGAGCTTTTAAGAAGAAGGTGGAACAGAATCCGAAGGTTAAGATTAAGGAATTGGTGAACAAGGCACAAAAAAAGTGGAATCTGACAGTTACAACCTCAATGGCAGCTAGGTCAAGGCAAGCTGCGTTGGATGACATACAGGGAGAGTATAGGAAGCAGTACAAGAGGATTGCTGATTACTGCTTAGAGTTGCTACGTGCTAATCCAGGATCATCAGTGATGCTCAAGGTATAAAGGTCCCCTGATTTTGAGATTGAGCAGCAAGGCTCATCCTTGAACAACTACTGCATATTTCAAAGACTTTATGTATGCCTAGACACTTGCAAAAAAAGCTTTGTGCACTGTAGGAAGTTCATTGGGCTAGATGGCTGATTTCTCAAAACACCTCAAGGGTGCAGATGTTGACTGCTATAGGTTGGGACCCCAATGATCAAATGCTCCCTATCGCCTATGCCGTTGTAGAGTCAGAGACGAAAGATACCTGGACTTGGTTTCTAATGCTGCTAATTGATTATTTCGGGTCTGAGACAATTGGCAGGGAAACCTTCATGAGTGATCAACAGAAGGTTAATAATAATTGCATTAAATTGAATTAATATACTCAATTAACTCTGACTATTAACATACTTATGCATGGACAATTTTACCTCTAATTGATAGGGTTTACTGCCAGCTTTTGATGAAGTAATTTGATGAGCGAATAATTTATACGCTTTTTGGCATTGTTTTTAGGTAATTTTTAGTAGGATCTAGCTACTTTTAGGGATGTTTTCATAAGTTTTTATGCTAAATTCACATTTCTGGACTTTACTATGAGTTTGTGTGTTTTTTTGTGATTTCATGTAATTTCTGGCTGAAATTGAGGGACTTGAGCAAAACTCTGAAAAGAAGGCTAACAAAGGACTGCTGATGCTGTTGGATTCTGACCTCTCTGCACTCGAAATGGATTTTCTAGAGCTACAAAACTCCAAATGGCGCGATCTTAACGGCGTTGGAAAGTAGACATCCAGAGCTTTCCAGCATTATATAATAGTCCATCCTTTATTCGAGATTAGATGACATAAACTGGCGCTTAACACCAGTTCCATGCTGCATTCTGGAGTCAAACGCCAGAAACACGTCACGAACCAGAGTTAAACACCAAAAACACGTTACAACTTGGCGTTCAACTCCAAAAGAAGCCTCTGCACGTGTAAAGATCTAGCTCAGCCCAAGCACACACCAAGTGGGCCCCGAAAGTGGATTTCTGCATCAATTACTTACTTCTGTAAATCCTAGTAGCTAGTCTAGTATAAATAGGACATTTTACTACTGTATTAGACGTCTTTGACCATTCGGTCTTTTGACCATTGGTCCCTTCTCCCTTTTTTCAAATTCATATCACATTTTGGGGGCTGGCCATTCGGCCATGCCTGGACCACCATCACTTATGTATTTTCAACGGTGGAGTTTCTGCACACCATAGATTAAGGGTGTGGAGCTCTGCTGTACCTCGAGTTTCAATGCAATTACTACTATTTTCTATTCAATTCAGTTTATTCCTATTCTAAGATATTCATTGCACTTTACCATGACGAATGTGATGATCCATGACACTCATCATCATTCTCACCTATGAACGCGTAACTGACAACCACCTCTATTCTACCTTAGACCGAGTGCATATCTCTTGGATTCCTTAATCAGAATCTTCGTGGTATAAGCTAGAATTGATGGCGGCATTCATGAGAATTCGAAAAGTCTAAACCTTATCTGTGGTATTCCGAGTAGGATTCAGGGATTGAATGACTGTGACGAGCTTCAAACTCGCGATTGTTGGGCGTGATGACAAACGCAAAAGAATCCATGGATTCTATTCCAACATGATCGAGAACCGACAGATAATTAGCTGTGCTGTGACAGAGTATTTGGACCATTTTCACTGAGAGGATGGGATGTAGCCATTGACAACGGTGATGCCCTACATACAGCTTGCCATGGAAAGGAGTAAGAAGGATTGAAGGAAGGCAGTAGGAAAGCAGAGATCTAACAGGGACAAAGCATCTCCATACACTTATCTGAAATTCTCACCAATGAATTACATAAGTATTTCTATCTTTATTTTCTATTTATTTATTGTTATTATTCAAACACTCCATAACCATTTATTATCCGCCTAACTGAGATTCACAAGATGACCATAGCTTGCTTCATACCAACAATCTCCGTGGGATCGACCCTTACTCACGTAAGGTTTATTACTTGGATGACCCAGTGCACTTGCTGGTTAGTTGTGCGAAGTTGTGAAGTTATGTTTGGACCATGGTATCATGCACCAAGTGTTTGGCGCCATTACCAGGGAGAGAACGAACATGAATGCCATTATTAGAAATCACAATTTTGCCTATCAAGTTTTTGGCGCCATTGCCGGGAATTGTTCGAGTTTGGACAACTGACAGTTCATCTTGTTGCTCAGATTAGGTAATTTTCTTTTTTCTTTTATTTTCAAAAATTTTTCAAAAATCTTTCAAAAATTTATCACCTGTTTTCGAAAATTTTCAGAGTTTTTAAGAATGAATTCTAGAGTTTCATGTAACATGTTGAAGCCTAATTGGCTGTAAAGCCATGTCTAATTCCTGGACCGGAGCATTAGACTAACATTATATGATTCTTGGAATTTTGATTGAGGACTTTGGATTCATTACTTCCTTTTTCCAAAAAAAAATGTTTTCGAAAAATACAAAATAAAATCCAAAAAAAAAACTATAAAAAAAACCAAAAATATTTTGTGATTCTTGTTTGAGTCTTGTGTCATGTTTTAAGTTTGGTGTCAATTGCATATTCATCTTGTTCTTGCATTTTTTGAAAATTCATGCATTCATAGTGTTCTTTATGATCTTCAAGTTGTTCTTGGTAAGTCTTCTTGTTTGATCTTTAAATTTTCTTGTTTTGTGTCTTTTGTTGTTTTTCATATGCATTTTTGCATTCATAGTGTCTAAGCATTAAAGATTTCTAAGTTTGGTGTCTTGCATGTTTTCTTTGCATCAAAAATTTTTTCAAAAATATATTCTTGATGTTCATCATGATCTTCATAGTGTTCTTGGTGTTCATCTTGACATTCATAGTGTTCTTGCATGCATCATTGGGTTTGATCAAAAAAATTTCATGTTTTGGGTCATTTTTATGTTTTTCCCTCTCATCATTAAAAATTCAAAAATAAAAAAAATATCTTTTCCTTATTTCTCTCAAAATTTTGAAAACTTGAGTTGACTTAGTCAAAATTTTTTAAAACTTAGCTATTTCTTATAAGTCAAGTCAAATTTTCAATTTTAAAAATCTTATCTTTTCAAAACTTTTTCAAAAATCAAATCTTTTTTATTTTTTATTATTTACGAAATTTTTAAAATTTATTTTCAAAATCTTTTTCTTATCTTTATTACAAAATTTTGAAAACTTTACTAACAATTAATGTGATTGATTCAAAAATTTGAAATTTGTTACTTTCTTTTTAAGAAAGGTTCAATCTTTAAATTCTAGAATCATATCTTTTAGTTTCTTGTTAGTCAAGTAAACAAATTTTAATTTTAAAAATCAGTTCTTTTTCAAAATATCTTTTCTATCATATCTTTTTCAAAATTTTATCTTTTTTAAAAATTTAATTTCAAAATATCTTCCAACTTCTTATCTTTTCAAAATTAAATTTCAATTCTTTTTCAACTAACCAGTTGACTTTTTGTTTGTTTTAACTATATCTTATCTTTTTTTTAAAACCACCTAACTACTTTTCTCTCTCAAATTTTCAAAAATTACCTCCCTCTTTTTCAAAATTCTTTTAATTAACTAATTGTTTTAAATTTTAA
This sequence comes from Arachis duranensis, assembly GCF_000817695.3. NCBI lineage: Eukaryota > Viridiplantae > Streptophyta > Magnoliopsida > Fabales > Fabaceae > Arachis > Arachis duranensis. The sequence goes on from NC_029780.3 coordinate 86,070,114, forward strand.
TTTTAATTTTAATTCTTCTTTTAATTTTCAAAAATCACTAACCCTTTTTCAAAATTAATTTTCAAATTCTCCTCCCTTTCATCTTCTTCTATTTATTTATTTATTTACTAACGCTTCTCTTCATCTCAAAAATCTGAACGTATCTTCACCCTTGTGTTTGGATTCTTACCTTTTCCTTCTTTTATTCCCTTTTTCTTCTACTAACATAAAGGAATCCCTCTATTGTGGTAAAGAGGATCCCTATTATTATTTTCTGTTCCCTTCTCTTTTCATATGAGCAGGAGAAAGGACAAGAATATTCTTGTTAAAGCAGATCCTAAACCTGAAAGGAATCTGAAGAGGAAACTAAGAGAAGCTAAATTACAACAATTCAGAGACAACCTTACGGAAATTTTCGAAAAAGAAGAGGAGATGGCAGCCAAAAATAATAATGCAAGGAGGATGCTTGGTGATTACACTACACCTATTTCCAAGTTTGATGGAAGAAGCATCTCAATCCCTACCATTGGAGCAAACAACTTTGAGCTGAAACCTCAACTGGTTGCTCTAATGCAACAGAACTGCAAGTTCCATGGACTTCCATCAGAAGATTCCTACCAGTTTTTAATTGAGTTCTTGCAGATCTGTGAGACTGTTAAGACTAATGGAGTAGATCCTGAAGTCTACAGGCTCATGTTTTTCCCTTTTACTGTGAGAGACAGGGATAGAACATCGTTGGACTCACAACCTAAAGATAGCCTGGACTCCTGGGATAAGCTGGTCCAGCCTTCTTGGCTAAGTTCTTTCCTCCTCAAAAGCTGAGCAAGCTTAGAGTGGATGTTCAGACCTTCAAACAAAAAGATGGTGAATCCCTCTATGAAGCTTGGGAAAGATATAAGCAGATGACCAAAAGGTGTCCTTCTGACATGCTTTCTGAATGGACCATTTTGGATATATTCTATTATGGTCTATCTGAATTCTCTAAGATATCACTGGACCATTCTGCAGGTGGATCCATTCACCTAAAGAAAATGCCTGCAGAAGCTCAAGAACTCATTGACATGGTTGCAAATAACCAATTCATGTATACTTCTAAGAGGAATTCTGTGTGTAATGGGACGCCTCAAAGGAAGGGAGTTCTTGAAATTGATGCTCTGAATGCCATATTGGCTCAGAACAAAATATTGACTCAGCAAGTCAACATGATTTCTCAAAGTCTGAATGGATGGAAAAATGCATCCAACAGTACTAAAGAGGCATCTTCTGAAAAAGAAGCTTATGATCCTGAGAACCCTGAAATAGTAGAGGTAAATTATATGGGTGAATCTTATGAAAACACCTATAATTCATCATGGAGAAATCATCCGAATTTCTCATGGAAGGATCAACAAAAGTCTCAACAAGGCTTTAATAATGGTGGAAGAAATAGGCTCAGCAATAGCAAGCCTTATCTATCATCTTCTCAGCAACAGACAAAGAATTCTGAGCAGAGCACCTCTAACTTAGAAAACTTAGTCTCTGATCTATCTAAGTCCACTTTAAGTTTCATGAGTGAAACAAGGTCCTCCATTAGAAATCTGGAGGCACAAGTGGGCCAGCTGAGTAAGAAAATCACTGAAACTCCTCCTAGTACTCTCCCAAGCAACACTGAAGAGAATTCAAAAAGAGAGTGCAAGGCCATTGACATAATCAACATGACCGAACCTAGAGAGGAAGGAGAGGACGTGAATCCCAATGAGGAATACCTCATGGGATGTCTCTCAAGCAAGAAGGAGTTCCCTATTAAGGACCTAAAGGAATCTGAGGCTCATATAGAGACCATAGAGATTTCATTAAACCTCCTTCTGCCATTCATGAGCTCTAAAAACTATTCTTCCTCTGAAGAGGATGAAGATGTAACTGGAGAGCAAGTTGCTCAATATCTAGGAGTCATCATGAAGCTGAATGCCAAATTGTTTGGTAATGAGACTTGGGAAGGTGAACCTCCCTTGCTCATTAATGAACTAGATAAATTGATTCAGCAAACTTTACCTCAAAAGAGACAAGATCCTGGCAAATTC
>NC_029780.3:86072354-86091430 GCF_000817695.3 Arachis duranensis
AGAGGAGAATTAGTCCTTCAATTGAATGGGGACTACCTTGTGTTTAAGACCCAAGGGTGTTCTTCTTTAACAATGGAGAGGAAGCATAAAAAGCTTCTCTCAGTACATAGTCAAACAGAGCCCCCACAATCAAACTCTAAGTTTGGTGTTGGGAGGCCACAGCCAAACTCTAAGTTTGGTGTTGAATCTCCACATCCAAACTCTAAGTTTGGTGTTGGGAGTTTTCAACATTGACCTGATCACCTGTGAAACTCCATGAGAGCCTACTTTCAAGCTATTGACATTAAAGAAGGACTTATTGGGAGGCAACCCAATTTTTATTTATCTTATTTTATTTTTCTTTTATTGTTCTTTTATGTTTTATTAGGTTCATGATCATGTGGAGTCACAAAATAAATACTAAAATTAAAAATAGAATAAAAAGCAGTAGAAGAAAAAGCACACCCTGGAGGAAGGACTTACTGGCGTTTAAACGCCAGTAAGGAACATCTGGCTGGCGTTCAACGCCAGAACAGAGCATGGATCTGGCGTTGAACGCCAGAAACAAGCAGCATCCTGGCGTTTAAATGCCAGGAATACACCCTGAGGAGAGCTGGCGCTGAATGCCAAAAACAAGCATGGAACTGGCGTTCAACGCCAAAAACATGCTGCAAATGGGCGTTGGACGCCCAAAACAAGCATGAAGCTGGCGTTCAACGCCAGAAACAAGCACCAATCTGGCGCTGAATGTCAGGATTGCATGTAGAGGGTGTTTTACATGCCACATTGGTGCAGGGATGATAATCCTTGACACCTCAGGATCTGTGGACCCCACAGGATCATCTCAGGATCTGTGGACCCCACAGGATCCCCACCTACCTCAACTCACCTTCTCTCCTCTTCACACAATCCAATAACACTCTTCCCCAAAACCCTTCACCAATCACCTCAATCTCTCTTCGCCATCACCTCTTCACCACTCATATCCATCCACTCTTCCCCATAAACCCCACCTACCTTCAAAATTCAAAATCTCTTTTCCACCCAAACCCACCCTAAATAGCCGAACATACTCCCTCTCCTTTCACTATATAAATCCCTCTATCCTTCTTCATTTTCACACACCACAACCCTCTCTTCTTCACCTTGGCCGAAACCAAACACTTCTCCCTTTCCTCCATATTTTCTTCTTCTTCTTCTTCTTTTTTCTTCTCTTGCTCGAGGGTGAGCAATATTCTAAGTTTGGTGTGGTAAAAGCATAGCTTTTTGTTTTCCATAACCATTGATGGCACCTAAGGCCGGAGAAACCTTTAGAAAAGGGAAAGGGAAGACAAAAGCTTCCACCTCCGAGTCATGGGAGATGGAGAGATTCATCTTCAAAGTCCATCAAGACCACTTCTATGATGTTGTGGCCAAGAAGAAGGTGATCCCTGAGGTCCCTTTCAAACTCAAGAAAAATGAGTATCCAACATGAGATCCAAAGAAGAGGTTGGGAAATTCTTACCAACCCCATTCAACAAGTCTGAATCTTAATGGTTCAAGAGTTCTATGCCAATGCATGGATCACAAGGAACCATGATCAAAGTGTGAACCCGAATCCAAAGAATTATCTTACAATGGTTCGGGGGAAATACTTAGATTTCATTCCGGAAAATGTGAGGTTGGCATTCAACTTGCCCATGATGCAAGGAGATGCACGCCCTTACACTAGAAGGGTCAACTTTGATCAAAGGTTGGACCAAGTCCTTATGGACATATGTGTGGAAGGAGCTCAATGGAAAAGAGACTCCAAAGGCAAGCCAGTTCAATTAAGAAGACTAGACCTCAAGCTTGTGGCTAGAGGATGGTTGGAGTTCATCCAACGCTCCATCATCCCCACTAGCAACCGATCTGAAGTTACTGTGGATTGGGCCATCATGATTCATAGCATCATGAATGGAGAGGAAGTATAAGTTCATGAAGTCATCTCCCTTGAATTCTACAAAATAGTTGAAAAGTCCTCCACCATGGCAAGGCTAGCTTTTCCTCATCTTATTTGCCATCTATGTTACTCAGCTGGAGTTATCATAGAAGGAGACATCCCCATTGAGGAGGATAAACCCATCACTAAGAAAAGGATGGAGCAAACAAGAGAGTCCACCCATGGATCCCAAGAGACGCATGAGCAAGCTCATCACCAAGAAATCCTGGAGATGCCTCAAGGGATGCACTTTACTCCCAATAACTATTGGGAACAACTCAACACTTCTCTAGAAGATTTGAGTTACAATATGGATCAATTAAGGGTGGAACACCAAGAGAACTCCATCATTCTCCATGAAATTAAAGAAGATCAAAGAGCAATGAGGGAGGAGCAACAAAGGCAAGGAAGAGACATAGAAGAGCTCAATGACATCATTGGTTCTTCAAGAAGAAAGCGCCACCATCACTAAGGTGGACTCATTCCTTGTTCTTATTTCTTTATTTTTTTTGGTTTTTATGCTATATGTTTGTTTATGTTTTGTGTCTCTACTTCATGATCATTAGTATGTAGTAACTATGTCTTAAAGCTATGAATAAATCCATGAATCCTTCACCTCTCTTAAATGAAAATGTTCCTAATTCAAAAGAACAAGAAGTACATGAGTTTCAAATTTATCCTTGAAACTAGTTTAATTATATTGATGTGGTGACAATACTTTTGTTTTCTGAATGAATGCTTGAACAGTGCATAATTTTGATCTTGTTGTTTATGAATGTTAAAATTGTTGGCTATTGAAAGAATGATGAACAAAGAGAAATGCTATTGATAATCTGAAAAATTATGAAATTGATTCTTGAAGCAAGAAAAAGCAGTGAAAAAGTAAAAGCTTGCGAAAAAAAGAAAAAAAAGTGGCAAAAAAATAGAAAAAAAGGCAAGCAGAAAAAGCCAATAGCCGTTAAAACCAAAAGGAAAGGGTAAAAAGGATCCAAGGCTTTGAGTATCAATGGATAGGAGGGCCCAAGGAAATAAAATCCAGGCCTAAGCGGCTAAATCAAGCTGTCCCTAACCATGTGCTTGTGGCATGCAGGTCCAAGTGAAAAGCTTGAAACTGAGTGGTTAAAGTCGTGATCCAAAGCAAAAAGAGTGTGCTCAAGAACTCTGGACACCTCTAACTGGGGACTTTAGCAAAGCTAAGTCACAATCTGAAAAAGGTATACCTAGTTATGTGTCTGTGGCATTTATGTATCCGGTGGTAATACTGGAAAACAAAGTGCTTAGGGCCACGGCCAAGACTCATAAAAGTAGCTGTGTTCAAGAATCAACATACTTAAACTAAGAGAATCAATAACACTATCTAAAACTCTGAGTTCCTATAGATGCCAATCATTCTAAACTTCAAAGGATAAAGTGAGATGCCAAAACTGTTCAGAAGCAAAAAGCTACAAGTCCCGCTCATCTAATTAGAACTAATATTCATTGATATTATGAGCTTTATAGTATATTCTCTTCCTTTTATCCTATTTGGTTTTCAATTGCTTGGGTACAAGCAACAATTAAAGTTTGGTGTTGTGATGAGCGGATAATTTATACGCTTTTTGGCATTGTTTTTTTTAGGTAATTTTTAGTAGGATCTAGCTACTTTTAGGGATGTTTTCATTAGTTTTTATGCTAAATTCACATTTCTAGACTTTACTATGAATTTTTGTGTTTTTCTGTGATTTCAGGTAATTTCTGGCTGAAATTGAGGGACTTGAGCAAAACTCTGATAAGAAGGCTAACAAAGGACTGCTGATGCTGTTGGATTCTGACCTCCCTGCACTCGAAATGAATTTTCTGGAGCTACAGAATTCCAAATGGCGCGCTATTAAGGGCGTTAGAAAGTAGACATCCAGAGCTTTTCAGCAATATATAATAGTCTATATTTTATTCGAGATTAGATGATATAAACTGGCGCTCAACGCCAGTTCCATGCTGCATTCTGGAGTCAAACGCCAGAAACACGTCACGAACCAGAGTTAAACGCCAAAAACATGTTACAACTTGGCGTTCAACTCCAAAAGAAGCCTCTGCACGTGTAAAGCTCAAGCTCAGCCCAAGCACACACTAAGTGGGCCCCAGAAGTGGATTTCTGCATCAATTACTTACTTCTGTAAACCCTAGTAGCTAGTCTAGCATAAATAGGATATTTTACTTAGACGTCTTTGACCATTCGGTCTTTTGACCATTGGTCCCTTCTCCCTATTTTCGAATTCATATCACATTTTGGGGGCTGGCCATTCGGCCATGCCTGGACCACCATCACTTATGAATTTTCAACGGTGGAGTTTCTGCACACCATAGATTAAGGGTGTGGAGCTCTGCTGTACCTGGAGTTTCAATGCAATTACTACTATTTTCTATTCAATTCAGTTTATTCCTGTTTTAAGATATCCGTTGCACTTCACCATGACGAATGTGATGATCCGTGACACTCATCATCATTCTTGTAACGACGCAAAAGAATCACTGGATTCTATTCTGACATGATCGAGAACCGACAGATGATTAGCCGTGCTATGACAGAGCATTTGGACCATTTTCACTGAGAGGATGGGAAGTAGCCATTGACAACGGTGATGCCTTACATACAGCTTGCCATGGAAGGGAGTAAGAATGATTGGATGGAAGCAGTAGCAAAGCAGAGATTCAGAAGGAACACAGTATCTCTATGCACTTATCTGAAATTCCCATCAATGATTTACATAAGTATCTCTATCTCTATTCTATGCTTTATTTGTCTTATTATTCGAAAGCCATTATAACCATTATTATCCGCCTAACTGAGATTTACAAGATGACCATAGCTTGCTTCATACCAACAATCCCCATGGGATCGACCCTTACTCACATAAGGTATTACTTGGACGACCCAGTGCACTTGCTGGTTAGTTGTGTGAAGTTGTGACAAACTGTGATTCACGTTTGAGAGCTCCAAGTCTATTGGCGCCATTGTTGATGATCACAATTTTGTGCACCAGTAACTATGCTGAAGAATACCAAATCTAGTCAACTCCTTATTCTTCCCATCTTTCCAAGACACTTAACACTTAAATCGGAATAAAGCCATAGCCAGTAATTAGAACTCAGTACATTAATACTAATTATCTCATTCTCTACCTGGAGCAAGTGAAATCAATTCACTGTGTCTACCCAGGGAGCTCAATTACCTCATTCAATAATCATCATCATTATTCAATTACATCATCAACTCATCTCATCAAGAACAGCCCTCAGCGTCAACTGACACCAGCATGAGGGACATCTCAGTTGTACAAATACAAGCAATATAGGCAAGTAATACACAATAAGGTACAAGTAGAACAAGTAGCACATAATCAGGTAACATAGAATATATGATATAGAAATCCAAAACAAATAGGCAAACCCAAACAATTCAAACATATGCAAATGATGTATGCCTGCCCTATGGCTGATGATATCATCTGTCGGTTATATAGCCAACCCGACATGTCCTGGTAGCTAACCATTGGACAGAAACACCCCTTGCGGAGCAAGTAGGTTTGAGCTACAACCCCCTTGCTACTACCCGCTCAACCCAGAGCTAGTGGAACAACCACTACTGCGGCTACTACCCAGGTGGGTGTTTAAAAGCTCAACCTGGAGCGAGTGGATTGACCACTACTGCCGCTACTACCCAGGCGTCACAACCTCTGACCTGGAGCAAGTGGGACGAACCACAACCCTTGCTACTGCCCAGGTATCTTAAGCATATATTCATTCAATCTCAATTCATATTATCAATCCTCATTGTTATCAAATCTCAAACATTAACCTGGAGCAAGTGGGACGAACCCCAACCCTTACTATTACCCAGGTATCAGAGTTACATTCATTCAAAACTCCATAATTAACTCATTTATCATAAACATCCTTTTCCATCTCATACCCGGAGCAAGTGGACAACGCCACTGCCTACTATCCGGGGTTACACATCATATTTCAAAATTTCCATTATTATCCATTTAACACATTCATTTATTAATCATATATGCATTTATACTCAGCCATAATCAATAATGGCTTTGCTGTGATCCGGTAATAACTCAGCCATCTGGCTCATGGTTCAATCAAGAACCAGCCATTTATCAATAAATATAGCCCTTTGGCTCACGGCATACACGGTACTCCCACCGTCATCCTCCATATCTCATTTAATCATCGTTGATCATCATTGATCATAACTCTTCCCCTTGCTTCACTTGCAAGTTACCACATCCCCTAGCTCCTTTCTCATTACTAGGCATATCATAATGATTTAATACATAAGGGATGAGATCGGAGGCTTAGAAGTATGAGATTTGGCTTTTAAAACTCAAAAATCAACTTTGGGATGAAAACAGAGCCACGCGTACGCGTACTCCACGCGCATGCGTGGATGGCCACAAAGCTCATCGACGTGTATGCGTCATACACGCGGACACGCGGATTGAAACATAGCCAGACGACGCGTACGCGTCAGCCACGCGTATGCGTGGGTGCATTTGCGCCCCAGGCACAAAACTGGCACAACTCTGGCACAACTCTCGGGAAAATGGCTGGGCATTTGGTGCAGCGCATCGACGCGCACGCGCACACCACGCGCACACGTGGATGGTGCCTTCTCGAAGAACGACGCGTACGCGCCAAGTGCGCCTACGTGTGGAGGGTCATTCTGCTAAAAATTTTTTAAGTTAAAAGCTGCAGAATTCACAGATTCAACCCCCAATCTTCCAACGGACATAACTCTCTCATTTTAAATCGTTTTTCACCCGTTCTTCGAACGGCATGGACATCCCGGATCCAATTTCATTTCTAAACAGATTTGGCACAAAACAGAGATCCGTAGTCCAAGTTATGTCTAGTCAAAGTATTCCCAAAAACCATATTTTTCATACAAAACCACAAAGTGCCATTTTCAAAACAAGTCATTTTCAACTCTTTTCAAAATCAACCAAAACATGCTAGTTTCAACCCTTTTTGAAATCAATCAAAATATACCAAAATCAACATCAAGCCTCCTCAACTCATACATTAACACTTTACCACGATTCACAAAACCACCATACAACCATTTTTACCCATTTCAAACAAGTGGCTAAATTACCAACATATCAACATGTCATACATCCTTCCTCATCCCAATTTCCAACACTACTATTTCCAATCAACCATCATTATACATAATCAATATCATACTCACTATCACGTGGTTTCACCCCCAAATCAACCTTAATCATTCCTCAAACAAATATCACAACATACACATCTCTCATGCATTATCATACCATCAAAGCATCAACAATCATACTCACATATATGACCACATAATATATCTCAACCAAATTCAAACATACTTCATCTATACAATTTCACCCAAAATTACCAATTTCCACACTTCAACTCCTCAAACCTCATTATTCAATAAACAACCCAATCATTCATATATTCATTATCTGAAATTCATCCAATCACTTGTGTCATCATACAATGCACACATTAACTTACCTCCCTTACCTCTTTCCGGCCTCCGGCCCAAAATTTACGGCCTCCGGCCTAATTTCACAATTTAAATGCATAAATCACAAATTAATACTCATTACCCAATACATCAAATTTTCAATACACCAAGCATACAAGGCCACACAATTCTCAACCCAATCATCAATTCACATTACATACCAACTATGCATATTAGCACCAACCATTTACACAATCCAAACTTAATCCTAGGGGCATCTAGCCTAGGAATTCTCATCACACCACAAGGTACTTAAATGAAACTTAAACTGTACCTCTTGTAGCCAAATCAATTGAGCCTCTTCTTTGGAAGTCTCCACCAACCTTAGCCCTAAGCCTCACCAAAGCTCCTCAAGCAACACCAATCTCCCAATCGTGCACCAAAACCATCAAATGCACTAACATAACCAATATTACATACATACATCAACCTAGGGCTCATAAAAATGACAAATCACAAGGGTTGGAGGGTTTCTTACCTTAACCCACTGAAGTTTGTGATGAATATCACCCATGGCTCATACTAGAGCACTCCTAAGAGTTAGGTTTTCTCTCTTCTCTTCTCTCTTCTCTATTCAGCGCCCAACACTCATTCTTTAGGGCAAAATGAGCTGAAATGTTCATAACTAATGTTTATATATGTTGGGTCTTGGGCCCACTTAGGCCCAGTTCACTTATTTTTGTCTGTTGGCCCAATTTTGGACCAAAACCTTTAAGATTAGCGCTCTAAATCGCACTTCAAATATTTCTACCTCCCCTAATTATAATTCCTCATTTCTTAATCTTATTTACTCATAATCAATTTTCTCATCTGCAGTACCAGACAGATCTCAGTCAGTACTTCCGGTCAAAATTCCACTGCGCGCTTTTACGCAGAAAACTATGTCTTCTGACTCGGAAAAATTCACTGAATCCAAATATCATATTTAAATCATCAAATTCCAATTGCCAAATATTCCAACCATATTCGCTCCTACTTAACTCATTATTTAATTAATTTCGGTTAGACCGGGTATTACATTCTACCCCCTAACAGAAATTTTTGCTCTCGAAAATTCCATCCATCACTACGAGTATGCGAGCGTAGTCTGCCTTTATATCCAACACATAACAGTTCCAATGTCCTTTTACTCTGCGCGCTTCCGCTACCGCGCTCTGATTTCTCTATCTCCAATGGTCTCGGTCATTCGTTCAACACCGACCAACAGCCTCGTTCCTTACTTTTATCGTCTCATCAACCCACACCCTATTAAATCTCAAATCATGTCATCAATAATATTGCCATTATCGTTAATCATAGCCATCATCCCACATCATTATAATCAATCAAAGCTTTCTTCGTTTTTAGAATTCAATGAGTTTGGACTAACAAGCTGACAAACTTTTAAGAATCCGCTTTCCTTTACTAATCTATAAAAGCTTTCGAGACACATCTCTTTTGTTGAAGTTACTCAGATCAAAAAAATCATTTTCAAAAATATAACCAACACTCCTTCAAATTCTTGGGAAAAAAAATTCAGCAGCACCTTCCCAAAAATTGGAGTTTACCACCCGTCACGGGTTCCCTCAAACCAATCTTAGTACCGCATCAGTATTGCAATTTAAAGGTTTCCAAACGATTCCTCTGAAACCGATCATTACAAATCTTGATCTAAATCCAAGGTCACCATGACCAAACATCATAGCACTCATCTCTCGAACACGACAACTTGCACTCAATCATCATCTAAATCCGACTACGCATCAATGATAATTTCCTCATCCGTTTCAGAACCATTAAGGCTCACAGCCGCAATTAATTCGAATTATCGAGAATCAGTATCTGTATAAGCTCACTAAACTTTTAAGTACTCAAAGCATAAAGCATTTCTAATCATACCCCACTCTTCCTTATTATTACCATACTATGCTAACGCTTTTAGCAAGCTTCCGCTATGCCACTTTGATTTCTCGTCAAGTATTAGCCCCATCACTTATTTCCTCAAGTACCCAACCACAACTTAGCATGACTGGTATTTCAAATCAACGTTTCTAAATCCATCATTTAGGACCATGTCTTATCTATTTAAATCAAAGGAACTAAAAGTCACAGGTTCAATCCGTTTTACCAAAAATCTAGAAATCAACCAACTACATAGCAAACACAACACATCATTTTCAACAGAAAACCATTTACATCACAGGCATTTATCCATTTGTATTAAGGCAATTCCTTACTCGGACCATCCGGTTTGCTTCTCAGTCTAATATTAAGCTCGACATTCCTAGTTTTTATTGTACAGGCGGTATTATAAAATCACGCACTGCCATTTAAGCTTGATTATTGCAATTACCTCAATCTTACTGCCGCAATAGGCCCGCATCCTGACTCTCTCCTTGTTGGCAATTTCTTGATACATGCCCTGGTAACCCGCACTTGTAACATATGCCTAACCCCAATCGGCATGGCCTATTTGGGTGATGACTTCCACACCTCTGACAGCTCAGAATGTTAGAAGCAGCCGCTGCCCGTTTTCCCCTACCATTCCTTTGGGACTCTTCACTCGTCGCAAAGTTATTCTGTCCTTGGGAAAAGTGTTGTATGTATCCTCTCTCCTTAAACTCTCGACCCCTTGGTGCAAATCCTTGGTTGTGCTCTCTATGACTTCCTTTCTCTGCAACCATCCTCTTCACACACTCTTCAGCAATTCTGCTCTTATTCACCAACTCTGAAAAAGTTCGGATCTCCATTGGTCCCACTGAACTCAAGATGTCGCTCCGGAGCCCTCCTTCATACTTAATGCATTTCCATTCCTCGAAGTCTCCCGGAGCTCCATGACACATGCGGAAAAACCTGAATAGCTCCTCAAATTTGTCTGTATACTCAGATACGGACATAGCACCTTGCTTCAACTGTAGTAACTCCAATTCCTTGGCTGTCCTGGCGGAATTTGGAAAGTACTTCTTATAAAATTCCACCTGGAAGGCATCCCAAGTGATAGGATCATTCCCCTGTTGTAGGAGACGTCGAGCCCCTTGCCACCAATGTGACGCTTCCTCCATGAGTAGATAGGTAGCAAATTCAACACACTGTCTCTTCAGGCACCAACTGCGCTTGTAGTGCTCGCTCAATGGCCTGAAACCAGGTGTCAGCTTCAGTCGGATTGGTGGTTCCCTTGAACTTAGGTGGATTAACCTTTAAGAAAGTTGCCAGTGTCATCGGGCCCTGAGCTTCCCTTCCGCCATTGCCATTATTGTTTATCTGTTGCCCAAGGGCCTCCGCAATGGCCTGCATAGCAGCAGCCATATTCTCCAACGCCGCCATAAGGTTTACCGGGTTATTCGAGTTGATTTCTGGTTCCTGTGTACTAGTACGATCTCTCTCACGTCCCCGACTGGGTCCACGAGGCGCCATCTGGTTCCTATACACACCAAACAATCGATATCAAGTTGATCAGTCTCAATATCGGAAGTATAGCAATGGCGGCCAATAGTCTCTGTAAGAATCGGCATCCAGCAGCGAGCTGTGACTGCGCCTCTCTACCCTTCGTGACGAATAACTTATGTAGTCTCTTGTACGTGATGCGCATAATGGCAGATATTGGCAAGTATCGGGTGCCTTTCAACACTGCATTGATGCACTCGGATAGATTTGTCGTCATGGGGCCATGTAACACCCTAATATACAAATCCTTATGCTCGAGTCATAAGTCAATGATACTACAGTGGTACGACTCTCAGGTGGATTTTTAATATATAAATATAGGTAATTTTGAAAGGAGTATTAATCGAGAAGCCTGAAAAGAGTAGAAATAAAATCGCGAAGACGTATCACTCATGTTTCGACAACGAAAAGTTAAACAGTGAAGCCGAAAGCGATATACGGACAAGGCATAAAGGAGATTAAGAGATAGATAACAGATAGATATATATAACATAAGTAAATAGCCACTAGTCGCGACCCGCGAAGTTTAGGCCGGCTAGGGTACAGAATGAAAGTAGTTGACAACAGTATATCCTAATCTCTCCCAAAGAAAACACAAGAGCCTCTATAGGCAAGTTCAAAAGAGTTCAATACATACTATAAGCTTTTCAAGATAAAGGTGGAGAGATTCTAAGCAAAATATAAAGTAAAGAATATAAGGATCTTCGCCGTCTCTCAGATGAACCATATCTCACTTTTGAGCACCTGGACCTGTATCTGAAAAACAAGAGATATATACGGAATGAGAACCCCGGGCCCATGGGTTCCCAATATGGTAAAAGTGTCAAATAAATACAATGCACTACAATAAAGACTCACTAAGCATCCTAAACTCCTTTTCACCAAGTATCCAGCCTAGATTCTCACTAATCCATAAATAGGCATCTGTCGTAAGGGGATACTACATCTAGTTCATGTTACACATGTTTCCCCACTCGCTGATTCTTCCACGAATCAGACTCAGAATCATAAGCAAAACCATCACCAGTTGTTCTGCCTCAGCAACTCTATATCAATACATCATATCCTCGCCTGGAGCTAGTGAAATCACATCACTGCGTCTACCCAGGGGGCTCAAATTATCTCATTCAAAGATCATCATCATCATGCAATTGCATCATCAATTCATCTCATCAAGAACAGCCCTCAACATCCATCGACACCAACATGAGGGATCTCTCAGTTGTACAAACACAAGCAATACAGACAATTAATACACAAATAAGGTACAAGTAGAACAAGTAGCACATAATCAGGTAACATAGCATATATGATGTAGAAATCCAAAACAAATAGGCAAACCCAATCAATTTAAATATTCATTATCTGAAATTCATCCAATCACTTGTGTCATCATACAATGCACACATCAACTTACCTCCCTTACCTCTTTCCGGCCTCCGGCCCAAAATTTACGGCCTTCGGCCCAATTTCACAATTTAAATGCATAAATCACAAATTAATACTCATTACCCAATACATCAAATTTTCAATACACTAAGCATACAAGGCCACACAATTCTCAACCCAATCATCAATTCACATTACATACCAACTATGCATATTAGCACCAACCATTTACACAATCCAAACTTAATCCTAGGGGCATCTAGCCTAGGAATTCTCATCACACCACACGGTATTTAAATGAAACTTAAACCGTACCTCTTGTAGCCAAATCAATTGAGCCTCTTCTTTGGAAGTCTCCACCAACCTTAGCCCCAAGCCTCACCAAAGCTCCTCAAGCAACACCAATCTTCCAATTGTGCACCAAGATCATCAAGAGCGATGCGTGGCCGCAAACGGCTCGTCAATCGGAGCTCCGTAGCTCAAGTTATGGTGGATTGAAGATCAAAGAGAGTTAGGTTTTCTCTCTTCTCTTCTCTCTTCTCTATTCAGCGCCCAACACTCATTCTTTAGGGCAAAATGAGCTGAAATGCTCATAACTAATGTTTATATATGTTGGGTCTTGGACCCACTTAGGCCCAGTTCACTTATTTTTGTCCGTTGGCCCAATTTCGGACCAAAACCTTTAAGATTAGCGCTCTAAATCGCACTTCAAATATTTCTACCTCCTCTAATTATAATTCCTCATTTCTTAATCTTATTTACTCATAATCAATTTTCTCAGCTGCAGTACCAGACAGATCTCAGTCAGTACTTCCGGTCAAAATTCCACTGCGTGCTTTTACGCAGAAAACTATGTCTTCCGACTCGGAAAAATTCACTGAATCCAAATATTATATTTAAATCATCAAATTCCAATTGCAAAATATTCCAACCATATTCGCTCCTACTTAACTCATTATTTAATTAATTTCGGTTAGACCGGGTATTACAATTCTCACCTATGAACGTCTGACTGACAACCACCTCTATTCTACCTTAGACCGAGAGCATATATCTTGGATTCATTAATCAGAACCTTCGTGGTATAAGCTAGAATTGATGGTGGCATTCATGAGAATCCGGAAAGTCTAAACCTTGTCTGTGGTATTCCGAGTAGGATTCAGGGATTGAATGACTGTGACAAGCTTCAAACTCGCGATTGTTGGGCGAGATGACAAACGCAAAAGAATCAATGTATTCTATTCTGACATGATCGAGAACCGAAAGATGATTAGCCGTGCTGTGACAGAGCATTTGGACCATTTTCACTGAGAGGATGGGATGTAGCCATTGACAATGGTGATGCCCTACATACAGCTTGCCATGGAAAGGAGTAAAATGGATTGAAGGAAGGCAGTAGGAAAGCAGAGATCCAACAGGGACAAAGCATCTCCACACACTTATCTGAAATTCTCACCAATGAATTACATAAGTATTTCTATCTTTATTTTCTGTTTATTTTTTATTATTATTCAAAAACTCCATAACCATTTATTATCCACCTAACTGAGATTTACAAGATGACCATAGCTTGCTTCATACCAACAATCTCCGTGGGATCGATCCTTACTCACGTAAGGTTTATTACTTGGATGACCCAGTGCACTTGCTGGTTAGTTATGCGAAGTTGTGAAGTTATGTTTGGACCATGGTATCATGCATCAAGTGTTTGGCGCCATTACCAGGGAGAGAACAAACATGAATGCCATTATCAGAAATCACAATTTTGCCTATCGTAATCCCAGGTGTAGATCATAGGTTTTGCGTGCGCCATCTCTACAGCAACTTTAGAAAAAAGTTTTTGAGACTACAATTGAAGCAATTGATATGGAGGTGTGCAAAGGCTACACACTGGAAGGATTGGGAGAGAGAGATGGCAATGGTCCGAGCGGTCAATATGGATGCTCACAGGCATCTCAACTCTATTCCTCCTAGATTTTGGAGCATGTCCAGGTTTAACTTCCATTCCAAATGTGATACTCTTGTAAATAATATGTGTGAAAGCTTTAATGGTGCAATATTAGAGTCTAGGAAAAAGCCCATTATTACTATGCTAGAAGAAATTAGGGTGTACCTGATGAGTAGATGGGTTGTTAATAGAAAAAGAATTCAAAAGTTCAATGAAACAATTTTACCTCGAATTAGGAAGAAGATAGAGCGAAGAGGTAGGGCAGCCGGTGAGTGGAGGCCTTATGGTCTGCTGCACAGACTTATGAGGTTGTTAATGGGTTGAGCAAATATGCTGTTGATTTGTCTCTTCGTGAGTGTTCTTGTAGGAAATGGCAGCTAAGTGGAATTCCATGCCTACATGCCATCAGCTGCATAAACTTCAAGGGTCTTGAATTGGATTCATATGTGGATGACTGTTACAAGAGAGAGGCCTATGTCAAGTGCTATGAATCGGTTATCAACCCTCTCAATGGCCCAGATCTGTGGGAGCACACTAACTTCAATGATGTCATGCCACCACCCTATCGAAATCCTTGCCACAGACTAGTAAAGAAAAGGAAAAGAGGACCTGATGAATCAGAGGCTAGATGCCAGACTCACTTGTCTAGGAGGGGGCAGATACAGAGGTGCTCAAACTGTGGTGCATCAGGTCACAAGAGTGGAAGATGCAGTAATTCACCCCTCCCTGTAAGTTCATTTCTCCATATGTATGTTAGAGTTTTATTGCAATGTTCTTGCTGCATGTTATATGTCTCCTTGTTGCTGTATTACAGGCCCAACCACCTAAATAATCTGCTGTGAAGAAAACTAATGGAGGAAGGAAGAGATCAATTTCACAACCTGCTGTGCAATATGCTATCAGAGGGAGGAAGAGGTCCAAACCACAAGGAAACTCATCATCACAGCCCCAACCAGCCACCAACATAACACCCATAACCAGGTCCAAGTCATCCCATTCCCAAGCCCATAACACCTGCATCTAGGCCCAAGACAACACCAGCAGCTACTCCCAGCGAAGGCCCAAGATGAAGCCCATCAGAAGCTTAACACAACCACCACCAGCTGCCAAGGAGATGGGTACATCCAGCTCAAGCCAACCAGTTATGAACAAAGTCTCCTTCACTCAAAACATTGCACCACATGTTTCTCCAAGAAAGTTGAGGCTGATTGCAAAATTGCCTCCAAGGGAATGGGGAAAACTTTAAGGCTTTTTAAAGGCTGCTTAAGTTGTTAGGTTGTTAATGTAGAGCTAAGTTGATCATATTGTATGGTTGTGAGATTTCTTTTTTATTGCAACTTATTACATACTCTTTATGCTTAATGTTGTGTAAAAGTGAACAGAATTACTGTTGTTTTGTTCTAAGTCCAACTGTCATCTGGTTTAATGAATGGTTTAAGCTTATTACCCATGGTTTGTTAATGAATGAAGTCGCATAGTTGTGTTTTGATGAATCTGTTACTGGTTTCATTCTAATATTGAGCAAGTATTACATACTACATATTATGCATTATTAAACCAGGTCATAGTTTACCATTTATATTGACATAATTCTTCAGTCATAATTCCGGGCAACCATATCCACTTTCATTACCAATTTCTTGTGAAATTACAGACACACACCATCACTTACATACACATACATTAACCTACAAAAACCAGTTTCATTAACACAAAATCTATCTAGCCACAACAGCAGACTTTAATTACATAAAGTAGATTTCAATGCCTAAGTACAAACTAACTAAAATTTCCCTAATTTGTAGCCTACTTTCATCAACCCAATTTCAGAGGCAGCAAATAATGTAAACTCTGCTTGTGATTCAACGAAACCTGTAGCCAGCAAAATAAACAGAAAACCCAGCCAACCATGCCCAACACTGCAGCAACCTTCAAGTTTCACTCAGATGCCTTCACGTCTACCTTCAAGGCTACAACTTTCCTCTTCAACCTTGCAACATGTGGATCTTCGCTTTCAGCTTCTGGGTCTACCCAACAGAGAAGCTGACACTCATCTTTAACCTATATGATCCCACCATAGTCAGTGCCCAGAAACAAAACGTTGAGGTCAGCTAAGAACAATAAAACATGAACGCACCTCATAGTAGACGTAGCCCCAAAATCGGCGACCTGATTTTCTTTGGTTCCTGAAACTTGCAACACTGGTCTCTCTCCATGCCCATAAAGAAGCCCCATCTTCTGCGCAGACCCCTTGGTCTGAGACGACCTTGAGCACTCCGACGCCAAGGCTATATTGGAACCCTAACCCTAGCACATGCTTTATAATTCTGGTTTGGGGTGAGGTTTTTAATTAAAAAAAATTTCTAAATCATTAAATGGTGCAACTACCGGTAACAACCTCAGGGGTAAATGTGTCCAAAATCTTTCATAGACGGGGGGAGGACGATTTTAATGTGTTTGTAAAGATTGAGGATGATTTTAAATAACAAAAAAATATTAGGGACGAAATTGATTTTGACCCCAGACCTTGGGAACGAAAAAAGTACTTATTAGTGCACAAAATTGTGATCATCAATGGCGCCATTAACATGGTACGCTCAATTGCAATCTCAACTCTTTATCACAACGACGCACAACTAACCAGCAAGTGCACTGGGTCGTCCAAGTAATAAACCTTACGCGAGTAAGGGTCGATCCCACGGAGATTGTTGGTATGAAGCAAGCTATGGTCATCTTGTAAATCTCAGTCAGGTAGATTCAAATGGTTATAGATGATTTATGAATAAAGCATAAAATAAAGATAGAGATACTTATGTAATTCATTGCTGAGAATTTCAGATAAGCGTATGGAGATGCTTTGTCCCTTCCGTCTCTCTGCTTTCCTACTGTCTTCATCCAATCCTTCTTACTCCTTTCCATGGCAAGCTGTATGTTGGGCATCACCGTTGTCAATGGGTACAGTTCCGTCCTCTCAGTGAAAATTTTCAACGCGCTCTGTCACAGCACGGCTATTCAGCTGTCAGTTCTCGATCATTTCGGAATAGAATCCAGTGATTCTTTTGCGTCTGTCACTAGCGCCCCACAATCGCGAGTTTGAAGCTCGTCACAATCATTCAATCCTCGAATCCTACTCAGAATACCACAGACAAGGTTTAGACCTTCCGGATTCTCTTGAATGCCGCCATCAATTCTAGCTTATACCACGAATATTCCGGTTAAGAAATCCAAGAGATATCCACTCAATCTAAGGTAGAACGGAGGTGGTTGTTAGGC
This sequence comes from Arachis duranensis, assembly GCF_000817695.3. Classification (NCBI taxonomy): domain Eukaryota; kingdom Viridiplantae; phylum Streptophyta; class Magnoliopsida; order Fabales; family Fabaceae; genus Arachis; species Arachis duranensis. The sequence continues at coordinate 86,089,887 of NC_029780.3, forward strand.
ACACGTTCATAGGTAAGAATGATGATGAGTGTCACGGATCATCACATTCATCAAGTTGAGGAACAAGTGATATCTTAGAACAAGAATAAGCTGAATTGAATAGAAGAACAATAGTAATTGCATTAATACTCGAGGTACAGCAAAGCTCCACACCTTAATCTATGGTGTGTAGAAACTCCACCGTTGAAAATACATAAGAACAAGGTCTAGGCATGGCCGAATGGCCAGCCTCCCATAATCTAAGAACTAGACATCCAAAGATGATCCTAAGATCTAAAGTGATCAAAAGATGAAAATACAATAGTAAAAGGTCCTATTTGTAGAGAACTAGTAGCTTAGGGTTTACAAAGATGAGTAAATGACGTAAAAATTCACCTCCGGACCCACTTGGTGTGTGCTTGGGCTGAGCATTGAAGCTTTCAAGTGTAGAGACTCTTCTTGGAGTTAAACACCAGCTTTTGTGCCAATTTGGGCGTTTAACTCCCATTCATGTGCCAGTTCCGGCGTTTTACGCCAGAATTCTTGAGCTGACTTGGAACGCCTGTCTGGGCCATCAAATCTCGGGCAAAGTATGGACTATCATACATTGCTGAAAAGCCCAGGATGTCTACTTTCCAACGCAATTGAGAGCGTGCCAATTGGGTTTCTGTAGCTCCAGAAAATCCACTTCGAGTGCAGGGAGGTCAGAATCCAACAGCATCTGCAGTCCTTTTCAGCCTCTGAATCAGATTTTTGCTCAGGTCCCTCAATTTCAGCCAGAAAATACCTGAAATCACAGAAAAACACACAAACTCATAGTAAAGTCCAGAAAAGTGAATTTTAACTAAAAACTAATAAAAATATAATAAAAACTAACTAAAACATACTAAAAACATACTAAAAACAATGCCAAAAAGCGTATAAATTATCCGCTCATCACAACACCAAACTTAAATTGTTGCTTGTCCCCAAGCAACTGAAAATCAAATAAGATAAAAAGAAGAGAATATGCAATGAATTCCAAAAACATCTATGAAGATCAGTATTAATTAGATGAGCGGGGCTTTTAGCTTTTTGCCTCTGAACAGTTTTGGCATCTCACTTTATCCTTTGAAATTCAGAATGATGGGCTTCTATAGGAACTCAGAATCCAGATAGTATTATTGATTCTCCTAGTTAAGTATGATGATTCTTGAACATAGCTACTTTATGAGTCTTGGCCGTGACCCAAAACACTCTGTCTTCCAGTATTACCACCGGATACATACATGCCACAGACACATAACTGGGTGAACCTTTTCAGATTGTGACTCAGCTTTGCTAGAGTCCCCAATTAGAGGTGTCCAGGGTTTTTAAGCACACTCTTTTTGCCTTGGATCATGACTTTATTATTATATTATTATTATTTTTTTTTGTATTCACTGCTTTTTCTTGCTTCAAGAATCATTTTTATGATTTTTCAGATCCTAAGTAACATGTCTCATTTTTCATCATTCTTTCAAGAGCCCACATTCATGAACAACAACTTCAAAAGACATATGCACTGTTCAAGCATACATTCAGAA
>NC_029780.3:86091673-86092221 GCF_000817695.3 Arachis duranensis
TTCTTCCTCTTGAAGATCTTATGGAGTGCTTGAGCTCCTCAATGTCTCTTCCTTGCCTTTGTTGCTCCTCTCTCATGATTCTTTGATCTTCTTTAATTTCATGGAGGAGAATGGAATGTTCTTGGTGCTCCACCCTTAGTTGTCCCACGTTGGAACTCAGTTCTCCTAGGGAGGTGTTGATTTGCTCCCAATAGTTTTGTGGAAGAAAGTGCATCCCTTGAGGCATCTCAGGGATTTCATGATGAGTGGGATCTCTTGTTTGCTCCATTCTTTTCTTAGTGATGGGCTTGTCCTCATCAATGAGGATGTCTCCCTCTATGTCAATTCCGACTGAATAACAGAGGTGACAAATGAGATGAGGGAAGGCTAACCTTGCCAAGGTGGAGGACTTATCCGCCACCTTATAAAGTTCTTGGGATATAACCTCATGAACTTCTACTTCCTCTCCAATCATGATGCTATGAATCATGATAGCCCGGTCTATAGTAACTTCGGACCGGTTGCAAGTGGGAATGATTGAGCATTGGATAAACTCCAACCATCCCCTA
>NC_029780.3:86093681-86099031 GCF_000817695.3 Arachis duranensis
TCCTCTGTCAACATCAATCACAGCCTTTGCTGTGGCTAGGAAGGGTCTGCCAAGGATGATGGATTCATCCATGCACTTCCCAGTCTCTAGGACTATGAAATCAGTAGCGATGTAATGGTTTTCAATCTTTACTAGAACATCCTCTACAAGTCCATAAGCTTGTTTTCTTGAATTGTCTGCCATCTCTAGTGAGATTCTTGCAGCTTGTACCTCAAAGATCTCTAGCTTCTCCATTACAGAGAGAGCCATGAGGTTTATGCTTGACCCTAGGTCACACAGAGCCTTCTTGAAGGTCATGGTGCCTACTGTACAAGGTATTGAGAACTTCCCAGGGTCCTGTCTCTTTTGAGGTAATCTCTGCCTAGTCAAGTCATCCAGTTCTTTGGTGAAAAAAGGAGGTTCATCCTCCCAAGTCTCATTACCAAATAACTTGTCATTTAACTTCATGATTGCTCCAAGGTACTTAGCAACTTGCTCTTCAGTGACATCTTCGTCCTCTTCAGAGGAAGAATACTCATCAGAGCTCATGAATGGCAGAAGTAAATCCAATGGAATCTCTATGGTCTCAGTGTGAGCCTCAGATTCCCATGGTTCCTCATTAGGGAACTCATTGGAGGTCAGTAGACGTCCATTGAGGCCTTCCTCAGTGGCGCTCACTGCCTCTTTCTCCTCTCCAAGTTCGGCCATGTTGATGGCCTTGCACTCTCCTTTTGGATTCTCTTCTGTATTGCTTGGCAGAGTACTAGGAGGGAGTTCAGTAACTTTCTTACTCAAATGACCCACTTGTGCCTCCAAGTTTCTAATGGAATATCTTATTTCAGTCATGAAACTTTGAGTGGTTTTGATTAGATCAGAGACCATGGTTGCTAAGTCAGAGTGGCTCTGCTTAGAATTCTCTGTCTGTTGCTGAGAAGATGATGGAAAAGGCTTGCTATTGCTAAACCTGTTTCTTCCACCATTATTGTTGTTGAAACCTTGTTGAGGTCTCTCCTGATCCTTCCATGAGAGATTTGGATGATTTCTCCATGAAGGATTATAGGTGTTTCCATAGGGTTCTCCCATGTATTCACCTCTTCCATTGATGGGTTCTCAAGATCATAAGCTTCTTCTTCAGATGAAGCGTCCTTAGTACTGCCTGGTGTAGCTTGCATTCCAGACAGACCTTGAGAAATCATATTGACTTGCTGAGTCAATATTTTATTCTGAGCCAATATTGCATTCAGAGTATCAATCTCAAGAACTCCTTTCTTTTGATTCGTCCCATTGTTCACAGGATTCCTTTCAGAAGTGTACATGAATTGGTTATTTGCAACCATTTCAATGAGTTCTTGAGCTTCTGCAGGCGTCTTCTTCAGATGAAGAGATCCTCCAGCAGAGCTGTCCAATGACATCTTGGACAGTTCAGATAGATGACGAATGAATTTTTGCCGGTATAGAATTTATCAAGTGATCAATCATAGTATAGTCTAAACCAACGCAAAATCCATCATCAAACAAATCTACAATCTATATCCGAGAGTACTAGTCTCCCGAGTCGTTCTCCCTTGGAATTGCCAAAGTGTGCATCTTATTGATTTAGTAAGCCTTGTTGGAATTCTTTGAAGGTTTTAGCAAAGTAATGAGAAACAAACAATCAATTATCAAAAGACTTGGCTTAGGGTTGGCATTAGAAATTCTATCCTTATAGTCCATTCAATGTTGACAACAATTAGGCCTTGCTTCATTTAGTTATCCCCCAAGTATGGAGGAAAATCAAATGAAAACAATCAACTTGAGTCACAAGTCCTAGCTTCACCTCATGGGAATCTAGCTTTAGTGCACTCCAAGCCAACTAGCAATCCCTAATTCCAAATCAACTATTGATACAACTATTCAACTTCTTCCAATGACCAAACCCTATGCCAAGTGTAAAAATTCTACTCCATAGCTAGTGTTGACATTTTATCAAACATGTGATGAGCAAAAAGGAAAGTCATAGTAAAATGAGAAGAAAAAAATAGAATTGAAAGTATTGCAACACAAGAATCTAACAACAAGCCTCAAAGAGTAGCAATGGAAAGCAAATTCTCAAAGAGTTAATGAAATTCAAAATTGCAACATTAAATTCTAGATCTATGAGAGTTGATCAATTACAACTACTTGAATTTGGAGAAGGAAAATCTATGACATGAATAAAATGGAATGAGACTTGTAATGGATCTCACCAAAGATGATTGAAAATTCAGAAATTGGGTGAAGATGAACCCTAGTGAAAAGCTTGGAATCTTTTCCTCTTCTTCTCTCCCTAAAAGTGAAACTAACTCTCCTCCCCAAAATATCTAAAATCTAGCAAATGAACTAAGTGTGTTTAACCCTTGCTCCCTTGGTCTTTTTAAGCCTTTTCCCGCTAAGGCATTTCCCCAAAAGTGGGATTCTTAACTACCTCCACGCCTAAGTCACGTGACTTCTTAAAAAAACCACATTCGCAAATCGGCGCGCACGCGTACCGGCGTCTTGTAATGTGCGCGGAGGCGTGATGTACGCGTGCGCGTCCATGAGGATCTTGGCTTAGCCGCCACTCAAGCCGGCTCGTGGCTTGGCTCTTAGTCTCGGCTTCACGTTGCTCTAATCCGTGCGGGCGCGCCAGGTGCGCGCACGCGCCCATGCGGAAATTTCAAAAGCTCAATTCTCATGCTTCCTTCCTTTGCACCCGTCTTCCTTCTCTTTTCCTGTCCATTCCTACTCCATATCCTGAAACAACTTAACACACAAGTCACGGCATCGAATGGCCTCAAGAGAAGATTAGAAATGTATCTATTTTAGTGCAAAATAAGCATGTTTTCATTCATGAGGCAAAACTAGGAAAGAAATGCAAACTCTTGTATTCTCATATAGAAAGTGTGTGGAATCATTGATAAAACCCCTGAAATCAGCACAAGATAAACCCTCAAAATGGGGTTTGTCAATAGACCATCATAGAAGATACTTATGATGCTCCATTCAGAAAGCATGTCAGAAAGACACTTTCTGATCAATTGTTTATATCTTTCCCAAGCTTCATAGAGGGATTCACCTTCCTTCTATCTGAAGGTTTGGACTTCCACTCTAAGCTTACTCAATTTTTGAGGTGGAAAGAACTTTGCCAAGAAGGCATTGACTAGCTTTTCCCAAGAGTTCAGGCTTTCTTTAGGTTGTGAGTCCAACCATATCCTAGCTCTGTCTCTTACAGCAAAAGGAAATAGCATAAGTCTGTAGACCTCAGGGTCAACCCCATTGGTCTTGACAGTGTCACAGATTTGCAAGAATTCAGCTAAAAACTGATGAGAATCTTCCGATGGAAGTCCATGGAACTTGCAATTCTGTTGCATTAGAGAAACTAATTGAGGCCTAAGCTCAAAGTTGTTTTCTTCAATGGCAGGGATGGAGATGCTTCTCCCATAGAAGTCGGGAGTAGGTGCAGTAAAGTCACCCAGCACCTTCCTTGCATTGTTGGCATTGTTGTTGTTTTCGGCTGCCATGTCTTCTTCTTTGAAGAATTCTGCTTGGTCCTCTATAGAGAGTTGTGCTTTAGCTTCTCTTAGCTTTCGCTTCAAGGTCCTTTCAGGTTCAGGGTCAGCCTCAACAAGAATGCTTTTTTCTTTGCTCCTGCTCATATGAAAGAGAAGAAAACAAGAAAATATGGAATCCTCTATGTCACAGTATAGAGATTCCTTGAGGTGTTAGAGGAAAAGAAAAATAGAAGAAAGAGGTAGAAGAATTCAAACTTAGAAAGATAGAGTTCGAATTGTGCATTGAGGAAGAGTGTTAGTCCATAGATAGAAGGATGTGAGAAGAGGGGAAGAAATTTTCGAAAATTAATTAAAAAGATTTTAAAAACATTTTGAAAAATTGAAGAATGATTTTCGAAAAATATGATTGGGAAAGAAATAAAGTGATTTTTGAAAAAGATTTTGAAATTAGAAATCAAAAAGATATGATTGAAAACTATTTTGAAAAAAGATGTGATTAAAAAGATATGATTGAAAAATTATAGTTTTAAAAGATATGATTGAAAAGATATAATTGAAAAACAATTTAAAAAGATTTTATTTTTAAAATTAATGACTTGGCTAACAAGAAAATATATGATTCAGATATTAAAACTTTCTCAACAGAAAAGGCAACATACTTGAAATGTTGAATCAAATCATTAATTGTTAGCAAGTATTTTTCAAAATGGAAAGAAATTGATTTTGAAAATATATGATTGAAAAGATATGATTTGAAAAAGATTTGATTTTGAAAAATTATGAAAACTTGAAAAAAATTTGAATTAAAAACAGAATCATCCCTCTTGTGCCATCCTGGCGTTTAACACCCAAAATGCTACCCTTTTGGGCGTTAAACGCCCAGCCAGGTATCCTGGCTGGTGTTTAAACGCCAGTTTTCCTTCCTCACTGGGCGTTCTGAACGCCCAGCTTTTTCTGTGTAATTCCTCTGCTGTATGTTCTAAATCTTCAATTCTCTGTATTATTGACTTGAAAAGACACAAATTAAAAATTTTTTAGATTTTTAATAATGAGAAATAATCAAAATGAAACTAAGATCAACTAAACAATGCATGCAAGATACCAAACTTAGAAGTTTGTATACTACTGACACTAACAAATTGAGAATGCATATGAGAAACAACAAAACACTCAAGACAAGAGAATTTAAAGATCAGAGCAATGAAATTATCAAGAACAACTTGAAGACCAATAAAGACACATGAATGAATTCGAAAAATGCAAGAAGAACAGAAACATGCAATTGACACCAAACTTAAAATGAGACACTAGACTCAAACAAGAAACATAAAATATTTTTTATTTTTATGACTTTGTAATTTTTTTTGGATTTTTCGAAAATTATATAAGATTTTATAATTTTTTTTGGATTTTTCGAAAATTGAGTGGAAAAGAAAATAAGGATATTAAAATTCGTAATAAGAATTTCCAGGAATCATGCAATGTTAGTTTAAAGCTTTAGTCTAAAAAGATTAGACATGGCTAGCCAAGCTTCAACAGGACATTACATTCAAGAGCTAAATTGATGAGAATCAATCAGCTTTGGTGATGATAAGAACATCACCTTGAAACTCTAGAATTCATTCTTAAAAATTCTGAAAAATGCCTAATTTAAGCAACAAGATGAACCGTCAGTTGTCCAAACTCAAACAATCCCCGGCAACGGCGCCAAAAACTTGGTGCACGAAATTGTGATCATCAATGGCGCCATCAACATGGTACGCTCAATTGCAACCTCAACTCTTTATCACAACTTCGCACAACTAACCAACAAGTGCACTGGGTCATCCAAGTAATAAACCTTACGCAAGTAAGGGTCGATC
>NC_029780.3:86099085-86142643 GCF_000817695.3 Arachis duranensis
GAAAGCTATGGTCATCTTGTAAATCTTAGTCAGGCAAACTCAAATGGTTATGGGTGATATACGAATAAAACATAAAGATAAAGATAGAGATACGTATGCAATTCATTAGTGGGAATTTTAGATAAGCGTATGGAGATCCTTTGTCCCTTCCATTTCTTTGCTTTCCTACTGTCTTCATCCAATCCTTCTTACTCCTTTCCATGGCAAGCTGTATGTTGGGCATCACCGTTGTCAATGGCTACAGTCCCGTCCTCTCAGTGAAAATGTTCAACACGCTCTGTCACAACACGGCTATTCAGCTGTCGGTTCTCGATCATGTCGAAATAGAATCCAGTGATTCTTTTGCGTCTGTCACTAACGCCCCACAATCGCGAGTTTGAAACTCGTCACAGTCATTCAATCCTCGAATCCTACTCAGAATACCACAGACAAGGTTTAGACCTTCCGGATTCTCTTGAATGCCGCCATCAATTCTAGCTTATACCACGAAGATTCCGGTTAAGAAATCCAAGAGATATCCACTCAATCTAAGGTAGAACGGAGGTGGTTGTCAGGCACACGTTTATAGGTGAGAATGATGATGAGTGTCACGGATCATCACATTCATCAAGTTGAGGAAGAAGTGATATCTTAGAACAAGAATAAGCTGAATTGAATAGAAGAACAATAGTAATTGCATTAATACTCGAGGTACAGTAGAGCTCCACACCTTAATCTATGGTGTGTAGAAACTCCACCGTTGAAAATACATAAGAACAAGGTCTAGGCATGGCCGAATTGCCAGCCTCCCATAATGTAAAAACTAGACATCCAAAGATGATCCTAAGATCTAAAGTGATCAAAAGATGAAAATACAATAGTAAAAGGTCCTATTTGTAGAGAACTAGTAGCATAGGGTTTACAAAGATGAGTAAATGACGTAAACATCCACTTCCGGGCCCACTTGGTGTGTGCTTGGGCTGAGTATTGAAGCTTTCAAGTGTAGAGACTCTTCTTGGAGTTAAACGCCAGCTTTTGTGCCAGTTTGGGCGTTTAACTCCCATTCTTGTGCAAGTTCCGGCGTTTTACGCCAGAATTCTTGAGCTGACTTTGAACGCCTGTTTGGGCCATCAAATCTCGGGCAAAGTATGGACTATTATACATTGCTGGAAAGCCCAGAATGTCTACTTTCTAACGCAATTGAGAGCGCGCCAATTGAGCTTCTGTAGATCCAGAAAATCTACTTCGAGTGCAGGGAGGTCAGAATCCAACAGCATCTGCAGTCTTTTTCAGCCTCTGAATCAGATTTTTGCTCAGGTCCCTCAATTTCAGCCAGAAAATACCTGAAATCACAGAAAAACACACAAACTCATAGTAAAGTCCAAAAAAGTGAATTTTAACTAAAAACTAATAAAAATATAATAAAAACTAACTAAAACATACTAAAAATAATGCCAAAAAGCGTATAAATTATCCGCTCATCACTTATCCCTAATATTAACTTCCGGTGGCAGTTGGGAGTTTCGGAGGAATTGGAAAGGGGAGTTTTAGATAGGCCGAAAACCCTTAGCTTGTTGCCCATTACTTTTCATGGATTAACTATGTTTATAAGCTTGATTTTTCTGTTGGAAGTTCTAGGATTGCCTTAAACTTTCCCAGAACATTATATGTTAGATATGTGGGAACTGTTACCATACTGAGAACCTTCGGTTCTCACCCATGCGGATTTTATTGTTTTCAGATGCAAGACGTGAAGCTCCTCGCTGACGCATCCTGGAAGCTTTTAATTTAGCGAAGTTCCTTATCTCTCGGTGCTTTATTTTGGTTATATGTATTTCCATAGATACTTATTATCTTCAATGTTTATATATATACTGTATTAACTCCTATTAGATGTTATTTTAGAGAAACATGTTTTGTAACCTCTGTCTTTTGGATTTATTTTGGGTTTATATATGTGTGTGTGTGTTCGGATCGGTTACCTTCGCGAACTGAGTCTTGAACTTTGTTATCTGTATGTTTGCATTCTTGTGTGTGTGTGTGTGTGTGTGCGCGCATTCGGAAGTGTTGTGCTTTTCAATTTAACAATTTTGCTTAGCTCTTTTCTTCAAAGGCTCCTAGTTACAAATATTTTTCACACTATTATATATATATAATATTTTATTTTTAGAGGTCGTAATACCTCACCACCTCTATCTTATGACTTAAGCATAAGGCTCTGTGTGGTAGGGTGTTACACAATGACTCTTTGTTTTGCAAGCCAAACCTTTCTGTAGGACGCCTTGTAACCAAAGTGATTCTCCACACCTCCTTGCAGAACCCTGATGCTGATTATTGGATCGGCTTTGACCATCATGAAAATGTGTTACGCAATCACCTTCGAATCCAACCTACAATGGTCTTGCCCCGTTCATGTTTGCATGCAAGTATGAGGACCAGTGTATCTCCTAACCTCCCACTTTTCTTGCTTTCGGCGATATGATATGAGTATGGTCCCATTACAACTCGTTGCTTTGATCCTGTTCGGGGCTTTCCTGGGTAAACGACCAATCGAAAGTCATTGCCTCGAGATTCAATCTCGTGAAATGATCCGGCCAGTCATATGGTCGAGAAATGACAGGCTGTATCAGAGCGATTTGTATGTCATCGTAGTAGTTTATCTCTTCTTCATACTCACCATCGTCAGGAATTTTGGGTGGTTCTTCATCAGCATCGTCTCCGTCATCGGGGTTAACTTCATACTAATCCATCATCAAATCCCTAATAGCAGAACCCTCATGACTTTTAACATCGTCATCCATTAAGTCAACATTACGAACTTCAACATTAGACCCCTCTTGACTACCTTCAGGTGGCATATTTCGATCCACCATCATCCTTCTAATAGTTCGTCTAACAGCTCCACTCAACGAATTATCATCGATAGTATCTGCAGACGATCCTCGGCCACCCAACTCAATGAGGAAAACGAATAATTCCAACAGATGAACATTTGTCAATCAGTTATGCCACGACCTTATAAGCTGTACGTCTTTGTTGTCACGTAAACGATACCTAATTTAAAACAACAAAAATATTTCTCACCATGGTCTAATACATATACTAGAAACAGAGACAAGACAACTGTAATATACCTTTTATAAAATAAACTACCATCTACTTCTGTAGGATATCTGTAGTAAATTTTTTCACCCTTTTTACCTCTTGCTGTCCGACAGAATGCAATATCAAATTCTTTGACGATGTTAAATTGTTGACTTCCGGTGTCATATAGGTAATTATCGGTTGCCCCGATCTAAAAACAATAGAACCTTTTTCATCATATACTATTTCACCATCGTAATGAATAGATAACAATAGATACCTTGACATTGTAGAGAAAAAATGTCAACAATGATAATGAAAGTCGACAATGAAATTGTGGTTTTCTACTCTGCTGTATGTTTTTATTTTGGACATCTATCCTAGAGCTTTCCGGGAATGCAGCGAACTCCCTAATTTATATAGAGTTCACTGGGAGTGCAGCAAACTTGCCTTAATTACAAAAAAAAACATATTCTAAAAAATAAAGCTCAAAATTCTTGTTTGGAGAATTAAATAATCTTTTTATTTTATTTAAGAAAAAATCCCTAAAAACCAATATTAGTTCCAATGGAAAAAAGTTTTAACCTCGAAACCAAAAACACATCACCTCAAATTAAATTTTGAAAAAGTAGTATGAAAAAGGTAAGAAACTTGTATTAGAATTTTAGAGCAAATCCAAAAAAGAGATATGGGGGAGCAAAGTAAAAGTTACACAAAAAGTGATTCTCTAAAATAGCTTATTTGACATCTGAGATAAATATTCCACTGACTGATATAGGCACATTATATTCACTTCAACGGGAAGAAAAGATAATTTCAAAGAGTAGTGAAGCATCAACTCAAGTCCAAAGCATTATTGATAACATTAGTATATAACACGAAGGGACAAGAAATATATTGCAATTGAGAGAAGCCATGAGAATTGTAAGACCCAAAATTTTTAAAAAAGAAATATTATGAGATATTATGTAAAGAGTCTTGTATATGAATTTATGCCTGCTTGTATTTTTCTTAAGATAAAGTATTTATTTTCGGTTTTCAAAGAAGTCAGCAATACAGTGTCGAGTCATAGGCTCCTATATTAATATTTAGTATGTAAAGTAATCGTAATACTTCTTGCTATCAGAGTAGCGCAATCGGAAGCGTGACTTCTGATAGTGAAGGTGTTACAAGAACCGAAAAGATTAAAAATGTGAAATAATTGAGTACAAGGCTTATATACTAGTATGCAATTATGATTACTCATATAGCTAAGCGAAATCATAATGAATCAATATAATAAGCAAATTATAAAATCAAAAAGCATATTGAAGCAAGAAATGGAAACCCAAAAAATTAGAAAACCTAAAAATAAAATCTCCAAACCCCCAAAAATTTACAGAACTAGTTGAAAATCCATATATACATGCATTCTACTACTGTCTTAGTTCGCCATGCCAGTTCATCAACAAACGCTAACAAACCTCAAATGCAAAATCACATTAATACAGTTAAAAAACAAAAATTCTCCAAAAAAATCCCTATAAATTACAAAATTAGAAGCTGCAGAACCTTAAAAATGACAAAATCAGAAGGACCAAAAACCTTACGTATCGGAAAAACACAACTGTAGCTGTCTGTCATGTTCATCTATAGGCGTCATTTGTTGAATTAGACGAGTCACACAACTACACAAGCTCGTAGACGTCGTTCCTATTCACTCAGAGCAAACCACGGAGAAAAAAAGAAAACCACTGAAGCTCTGGGAGATCATTGTTCGTTTTGATGTAAAAGAACCATACCAAAAGAGGAGCCACACCAACAAACGTCGCTGCCAGTGATGTTGCCTAGCTATTTTAGAGTAGAGACGATGAAGGAGACGCTGGCGGTGTTCACGCGAGAAAAGAGAAGACACAAATGTTGGTGGAAAAAATATTAGGCCATTGCTAGGGTGCTAAAAAAGTTTTTTTTTTCTTCTGGTGCTGAAAGTATGTGGCACATTGAAGTAGAGGACACATACTTTTGTTGCCTCCAAAGTACCGACATTTGCTGCGCCAAAGCTGATGGCAATCAGTTGATGATGTTTGCCCAAAATTTGGTTAGATGATAATAATATTATGTAAATGATGGGAGTTAAATTATTGGGCCTATTTTTGAAGGCCCAGCAAGTATTGGAGGTCACATTTAAGTGTGGCTGTTTTATGTTGTGTTATTGAACCATAAAAAGTGAAGATAATATGTGACATTAAAATTCGATTTTTGTTTAACGTTTTGGACTATGAAAAATTTTTTTGGGCATACAAATGAAATTGGATAATGAAAATACTATTATGTAATAATAAACAATTAAAATATGAAACCCAAAAAAATAGATAATAACAATAATAATAGTTATAATATTTAAAAAAAAAGAGAAGACAGATCTAAAATTAAAAATTTAGGGTACAAAAGAAAAAGGTGCTTTTTACTGCTCTATCGTGTTCAAAGCGTATGTTATTTTGTTTTAAAATTTTGTTCTATGCATTAAAAAAAATTAATAACTTTTATTTTTCTAAAAAAAGAATATTTATTTGGATATTTAATTTTTCAAGTTTAATAAATTTTAATTTTTAAATTAAACGAATTGAAAATTTTAAATAGTAGTATTTTGAGTTTAAATATAACTGTTCATACACTGGCCCAACACTAAGGCTCATGTCCAAATACACCAAAAGGCCCAATCTAAAGATTGGCCTTCGTTATTCACCGACCTCTTTAAAAGAGGTCGGACTCAACACAGACTTCTTTCCAAAGAAGTCGGGCTCAAGAGACAGCTAGCAGATAACACTTATTCAAATAAGTAACTGCCCCTAAAATCTCTCAACCCACTTCTAGAAGCCATATCCCAACAATTCCTAGATAAAAGGGATGAGTATCTGCCTAAAAAGGTGGCACTACTCCAACGGTGGTTATTGGATCACCACTATAAATACCCTGACACTCCTCAAGTATCTCTAAGTTCCAATACATTCTAAAACCTGCTTAATCCTTTGCTGACTTAGGCATCGGAGTGTCTTTGCAGGTACCACCCCCCATCTCTTGGAACACACAACTCGGAGGCGGCTCCCAGACGTAAACCAAGTCGGAGACCACACTCCTCCAGCGCTTGGGCCTCAAACAAGTCCAACCACCGTCCGATTCTAGGTAAACCCCAGAACATTGGCGCCGTTGCCGGGGACCTGGAGCTCAACTCTTGATAATGGCGGATGATCAATAACATAGTCAGACAACCACTCGACATGAATAAGATGCAAGCATGTTAAAAAGAAGCTGGAATACAGTTTCTATGGATACCAGAAATCCCGTAAAAACTTTTCCCAATGGGCAAAGGATATCAAATAGGGATGATGATTCTACTTCTACAGTTAAATTGGATTAAAAGAGAAGAAAGCACCGTCCCAAGGCCATTGTAGAAAGCAAACCAAGATGAACTCGAAAACCAATTGAATAAAAGAATTTTCAATTCAGAAAATTCAATTGGCAAAAGAAGTTACGTGAAAAAAAAAGAGACGAACTCGAAAGCCAATTGGATAAAAGAATTTTCAATTCAGAAAATTCAATTGGCAAAAGAAGTTACGTGAAAAAAAAAAGACAAACTCGAAAGCCAATTGAATAAAAGAATTTTCAATTCAGAAAATTCAATTGGCAAAAGAAGTTACTTGAAAAAAAATGAACTCGAAAGCCAATTGAATAAAAGAATTTTCAATTCAAAAAATTCAATTGGCAAAAGAAGTTACGTGAAGAAAAAAAAAGAGGAAAAGGGAACGTGACTAATCCCAACCTCTTCATGAAATAGGATGGACAATGACATCTGTGCCAACTTACAATCTCGGAAAAATCCATGATACCCACTCATGAAATGGAACAGTTGCATGTTCCAAATACACAGCATCAGCCAATTTGAACGCAACCCAATCCGACAATGGAGTGATGAATCCAGTTTTTTCTTCAATGGATTCACCTGTCAATTACAACAGTGAATAACACAAAGAATTCTCATGGTACATCTTTCGTTGGTTGCTCACAAATTACATCACTGCCAATGAATATGGAAAGAAATATTCCTGTGGTAGAATTTGATGTTGTTTGCACACCAATAAAGATGGATGTCTTCCAGGAAGAAAACTGGAATCCGATCCAAAGAAAAAAGAAAGTCGGGGTGACAAAGGCCCAGTCTTCATTGGAAGGAATGATGGTCAGACTTTTCTTCAAAGGTCGGATGAGCCGGGAGCTCACAAAGAAAATCCGACCTCTTTTAGAGAGCTCACAAATAAAAGTCCGACCTCTTTTAAAGGTCAGACTTTACAACAAGGTCGGATGAGTTAGAAGCTCACAAAGAAAATCCGACCTCTTTTAGAGAGCTCACGAATAAAAGTCTGACCTCTTTTAAAGGTCAGACTTTACAATAAGGTCGGATGAGTTGGGAGCTCACCAAAAAAAATCCGACCTCTTTTAGAGAGCTCATGAAGAAAAGTCCGACCTCTCTTTTAAAGGTCAGACTTTACAATAAGGTCGGATGAGTTGGGAGCTCACCAAAGAAAATCCGACCTCTTTTAGAGAGCTCATGAAGAAAAGTCCGACCTCTTTTAAAGGTTAGACTTTACAACAAGGTCGGATGAGCTGGAGCTCACAAAAAAAATCCGACCTCTTTTAGATTCCACGAAGAAAGTCCGACCTCTTTTAAAGGTTAGACTCTACAATGAGGTCTAAAACCTCATTGCTCAGAAGAATCCGACCTCTTTAGATCCGACAAGGAAAAAATCCGACCTCGTTTTAGAGTCTGTAAAAAATTCGACCTCTTTCACAATCAACTCTACAATGAGGTCAAAAACCTCGAAGAATATCAGAAAGAGATTCCGACTTCTTTTAAAGATCAGAGTCTACAATGAGGTCGAAAACCTCCAAGCTTAGAAAGAAAGTCCGACCTCTTTCCAAGCTTAGAAAGAAAAATCTGACCTCTTCTAAAGATCCAAGCTTATGAAGATAATTTGACCTCCTCTGAGGATTCAAGTCTACAAATAAAAATCCGACTTCCTTTAAGAGCTTACAAAGAAAAGTCCGACTTCTTTCTTGAGGTACAACTTCGAGAACCAGATCCCAAGCATAAATGGCCATGAGAAGGTCATACGAAGAAATTTCTCAACTGACAACCTCGTCTTGATCCAAAATGACATCGGACCAAAAGCGGACGAAGAAAGGCCAACACCAAAATGAAAAGATCCAACAAAGTCACTTAAGACTTGAAAAAGAACTACTACAACATACTCAACTTACTCGAAAACAATCTACCTAGATTGTGCCATGTTTACAACAAAAGGAATACTACAACTAGAAAGCGCACCTTACTCCTTAATGCACACTTTTTCTGACTTGAAGTGATGAGATTCAAAGTGGCGTAAGAAGTTATAAATGCAAATCGTGGTCCGACCTCATTAAGCCACTTGTCCTAAATCAAACTGGCAAGGGGCAAAGCCTAAAACGAATTGCACAAATAACTTAAGGACAACGTGATCATAATCAAACATCAACACGAAGAGGATGTAAACCCGACGTCACAACAATTTGTTTAAAACAAATTGAGAAAGGATGGTGATTTATAAGAATGCCTCCTCAAGCCAAGAGATAAGTATCCGACCTTACTAAGTTGACACAAGTATAAAACAAGTTATCCGACCTCCCAAAAAGAGAGTCCAAAATAACTTGTAAAAGTCACATAGCAACAAATAGTAAGATTCAAGAATGGCATGATTGAATACTCGAGTCCGACTTTATAAAGCTAAGTCCAAAATTATTAAAAACTAAAGACAACATTCTACAATGATGCTAGAGCACGAAAGAAGAACGTGACCCCCTTCCAGAAACATGAGAGCAAACTCAGATAAGGAAAGAGCTCTTGAGACAAAGGATGGCTACGAGATTCGCCGCAAAAGACCTCATCTTGATAAGAAAAAATATCAAGCTACTGAGTTCGGGCGAATGAAAGCTGACAACAAAAAGGATAGGACCCTACAAGATTAATGAGATCTTAGGAAAAGGTTATTACAAGGTGACCGACATCGCAAAAATAACCTAAATCATAAGAGCTCAATAAATCAAAAATTGAGTATAAGGAATACCAAAAAGAGATCAGGAAACCTATTGAAAGCACTAAGGCAAAAGGCTGTCCCGAGTTGTTAAGGAAAACTTAACTTAAAGAAAGGGACAGTCAAAAGGTTTTTCAAAACAAAGATCAAAAAGGTTTTTTCTAAGATTACTGAAATCTTAGAAAAGGGCTACTACAAAGTGTCTAACTTTGAGGGTGAAAAACTACCCAGGTCGCAACACACCTCCAACATAAGGAGATAAAACAATTCCTTATGAAAATTGATTTTCTACAATTAACACACAC
Source organism: Arachis duranensis (assembly GCF_000817695.3). Lineage (NCBI taxonomy): Eukaryota > Viridiplantae > Streptophyta > Magnoliopsida > Fabales > Fabaceae > Arachis > Arachis duranensis. The sequence goes on from NC_029780.3 coordinate 86,108,555, forward strand.
CAATTGAAGCTCGATAAACCACGAAAGTCACGGGCCGATCATATAGAAATCACCTGGATGAAGCGACGAGGAACCAATTGGTGGAAAGAAGTTACATATGCGAATTGGAAAGAAAACACCTCGAAATAGCTCGGGCCAAACGGGTTGAAAAAGTTGTGTTTAGAACAAGTCGCAAAAGTAACTTAACTAAATATGCCCCTTGAGGCATAAATACGATCTAACAACTCGATCCACACGGATAACAAATGGATCATTCAAAATCTCAAGCCCACAATCTCATCTCTACAAGTTCTAAAAATAAACGACCTAGTCGTATAAAATGGAACACTTTCACAAAAACAAGTTGTTCCAAGAAAACTCGTTCTAGCATTCACAACAACATAAGGATAACTTGGATTAAACGAGTTATGCCAGTCAACCATATTTTCAACAAAATTGTGTTAAGCACAAGTCGTGTCTATCTAAAAGCAAAGCTTTAAAAGTGATTTGTATCAAAATGAATCACTTCAACCAAACGACTCGTATAGAAACGAGTTAAAAAGGAAGGATTGTAAACGTTTTTGAACAAAATCGAAATGTAAAAACTATCCTCCAAAACAACTTGGATAAAACAAGTTGTATCATACACAAGGACGACAACCTTGTAAAAACTAGAAAGGGGAGGGAATAAGCATATAATCCCTTCACCTAAGGCGCCAATTTATGCTCGACAAAGCGCAAAAATCACGAGCTGGCCTTTTCAATGGTCGCTCGGATAAAGCAACTAGGTATAAATTGGTGTCCAATGGTTATAATACGGCTTGATGATTTAAAACAACTCAAGCCCATGAGTTGAACAAAATCGAGTAAAAAATAACCATATGATCTAAGTAATTTGTATTAAAATAAATTGCGCAAAACAACTTGATATATAACGAGTTGTGCTTCAAAAAAGTGACTTGTATAAAAAACAAGTCATCAAGAAAACTCAGAAATCAGAATGAATGAGTTCAACAAAAAAAGGCTTCATTCGAAAATCCTTTCTGCTTGATTGCTCGAGTCTGACTTCATAAAGCTCGACCTCGAGCAGGGACATAATGGATAAAGCAACGAAGTCCGATGGTTATAAAGATGATCTGATAGTTTAAAAGGACTCAAAATAAACAATTTGTACTTGAAACAAGTTGTGAAGTCCTAAAAAACAGCTCGAATTTAAATGAGTTGTATGAAATTAGATCAAGAAATAGCCACGTTTTAATTAAACGATTTGAAATGAAACTAATCGTAAGACCTTAAAACTACTCGCATCGAACGAGCTAGATGAGGTTATACTAAAAAATAATTACGAGTTTTGAAATAAACGATTTGTATCAAAACAAGTCGTAAGAAATCAGAATAAGTTTCAGAAAGGTGATTTGTATTAAAACAAGTCATGTATCCTCAAAACAACTCGAATTGAACGAGTTGTACGAAACTAGGATAAGAAATATTCTTTGGTTAAGTAAGATGTGCTAAAACCAATTATACAGAGCCTACAAGCCCGAGTTTAAATACTCGAATCCAACTCTTAAGAAAAAGATATTGAACTCGAGTAGGGGCACTGTTCATACACTGACCCAACACTAAGGCTCAGGTCCAAATACACCAAAAGGCCCAATCCAAAGATTGGCCTTCGTTATTCACCGACCTCTTTAGAAGAGGTCGGACTCAACACAGACTTCTTTCCAAAAAAGTCGGGCTCAAGAGATAGCTGGCAGATAACACTTATTCAAATAAGTAACTGCCCCTAAAATCTCTCAACCCACTTCTAGAAGCCATATCCCAACAATTCCTAGATAAAAGGGACGATTATCCGCCTAAAAAGGTGGCACTACTCCAATGGTGGTTATTGGATCACCACTATAAATACCCTGACACTCCTCAGGTATCTCTAAGTTCCAATACATTCTAAACCTGCTTAACCCATGCTGACTTAGGCATCGAAGTGTCTTTGCAAGTACCACCCCCCATCTCTTAGAACACACAACTCGGAGGTGGCTCCCAGACATAAACCAAGTCGGAGACCACACTCCTCCAGCGCTTGGGCCTCAAACAAGTCCAAACACCGTCCAGTTCTAGGTAAGCCCCGGAACAATAACTATTGAAAGTCTATGTTAAATTGAAAAACTATGTTTAAATTAAATTTTTTTTGAAAATAAATTTTTTATAAATTTATTTAAATAGATATAATTCATACCTTAACTTATTTTAAATTGTTTTAAGTTTAAACATACATTTTCACTTTAACGTACACTTTCAAAATTTATATTTAAACTCAAAATACTACTACTTAAAATTTTCAATTTATTTAATTTCAAAATTAAAAATAATTAAACTGAAAGAATTAAATATCTAAACAAATATTCTTTTTTAAAAATTAAATAAAGTTATTAATTTTTTTTGTTCCAAAAAAAATTTCAAAACTAAATAACATGGTTTTACAACAAAATGGAGCAGTAAAAAGTATCTTCTTCCTTTATACCCTAAATCCTTAATTTTAGAGTTGTCTTCTATTTTTTTAAATATTATTATTATTTATTTTCTTTGGTTTTATATTTTTATTGTTTATTACTACAATAATAGTTTTTTTATGATCTAATTTCATGTTCATGTCCAAAAACATATTTCATAGCCCAAAACGTAAAACAAAAACCTAATCTTCAGTGTCATATATATTGTGTTCACTTTATTTTTGTTCCATAACATGAAATCAAATATTTACTGTGTCCTCAAAAATAGGTCCAATAATATAATTGCCATCATTAACAAAAGATTATTATCATGTAACCAAATTTTCAGCATACATCACCATCAGTCTTAGCGCAGAAATTGTCAGAAATTTGGAGGCAACAGAACCACGTGTCCTCTCCTTTATCATGCCACACACTTTCAGCACGGACAGAAAAAAATTCATTTCAGGACCCTAGGATGACCCAAAATATTAAGCCCAACAAACCAAAACCAACAAAATTTAATGAGGCCCGAACTTGCGTCAGCTCCGCTTACCTCCAAGACCAGCTTATGACTCCAGCCTGGAAAGACACGACATATTAATGCTTACCATGAGGCAAACCTGATGGACCAATTGGAGCACCAACCACAACCCTCCATAATGGTGTCCACCATAACAAACTTGACCTTAATATGAGCCTTTGCATTAATTTACATTATATTTCAACGAATAACGTGCAGCATACCACATTCCACTCAGCAGCCTGTTATATGTGAACACTTTTCTAAAATTTAAAAACATTTTTAAAATTTGTAATAAATTTTAAAGACAAAAAATATATTTTATTATTATTATATTTTTATTTTAAAACTTTTTTATTTATATTATTTTTTATTTTTTTATTAATTTATACTAAGTTACCTATTTAATCTCTACATCCTCCTCACTTTTACTTACTAGCTCTCTTCTTGGGTGCATTCTCTTGTTTCCATCATTTTTAATTATATTTTTACCTCTAACTTATGTTACCGGCACTTTTAGGTTCTCCTTTTGGTATTTTTTAGTCTTTTCTTCAGTTTTTTCACTTTTTAACATATTTTTAGAATTTTTAGCTCCGTATTTAAATTTTACCATCTTGGTTCAATTTTTATATAAATGTATTTTTGCCCCTAAGTTTTACTATATCATTCTCTTTTTTTTTTGGACGGGGACCCGGGCCAACAAACTAGCCCAGGCCCAGAACAGATATCCATGCCCCCCTAAACCGACCCGTTATGTCCCGAACCGACCCATTATCCAATGAAGAATCCTTCGATTGCTGCGAGAGTGAAACACTCAATTTCACTCCTGCTCCTTCGTGGTTCCTTCACAGCAGGTAGCCGGCGACCTTATTTGATCTTGCATGGTTGATGATGCCCCTGGAGTCAAGACGACTTGGACTCTTTCCATCTGCTCTGTCTTCGCACCATGTTATCTCCGAAGCAGCAACCAGGCTTCATCAACATGGCCTTCCATCATCGCCTGGCCAAGCTCCATCATACCATCTTCCTTATATCTCAGCCCATGATTCGCACTGTGGCTCCCCTGCCTCATAATCCCCCAGCCGCAACTTTAAAATAGCCCTGTCTTGGGTTGCATGTAGATCGTCTGTCTCAGATCCCTGACGATCTGGATGAAATCCTGATTTCCCTGTCTCATTGCCTGGTTCGAGCCTTTCCAATTCTGCCTAATCTCAACCTTCCTTTTGTTCTTTTATAATTGTTGCTTTACATTTGGACCTCTTCTCTAATAATGCTCTGTATGTCTGCAGGTGGTTTGATGCTCCAACTCACTGGTAATGTTTCTGCTTCTGCTGCTTTCGCCACCGCATGGGCTAACCGATTTCCGTTTCTGGGGGTCCAAGTTACTCCCTTTTCAGGTGAAGTTTCCATTAGGATTCTAATGTCTTGAATTATTGCCAAAGCCTCTCCTAAATCTGTCTTGGATTTGATTGCTTGTACTAGCTTTAAATTGTCAGATTCAATTAAAATTCTGCCCATTTGTAAGTTGTTTACTATGATTAATGCTTGCCTTATTGCCTGAGCTTCTGCCATGATACTTGATCTAGCTTGAATTTTACCTGAGAATCCTAACATGATCCTTCCCCTGTGATTTCTTATAACTACAGCTATTGCTCCTGTTCCCGTGTCTTTCTTGAAGGCTGCATCAACATTAGCTTTTAGCCAGTTCTCAGGGGGAGGTCTCCATTTCACCAGGTTAGTTTTCCATCTAATTATTTCTGTTTTGTGTGTTTGCTGCTTTTCTACTTGCTTCCAGTATGTTGCCTCTAGTGATGTTGCCCTAAGTATGTTGCCTCTACTACTGTTGCCCTGCAAATTGTCCATCTAGGATTAACCTCCTGTTGTTGGAACAACTTATTGTTCCTAGTTTTCTATATCTCCCACATGAGAAATCCTAGTTTGCTAACTCTCTTTTCCTGGTCTCCTCCACCCCCTGCTCTCAACCTCTTTATGCATTCGACCATCCACTTCCCGATTGAGCTAACAGTCTCCACTGTTGGGGTCCATTGGCACTCCGCTCCGAACCATGTGGCCCTGGCCTAGTCGCATAATAGCAAAGCATGTTCTACCATCTCTGAACTTTTTAAGCATATTTTGCATACTGGATCTAATGCCATCTTTCTTTTATATAAATTAGACCATACTGGTAATATATCATGGCATGCTTTCCATAAGAACATTTTGATCTTCTGGGGGACTTCCATTCTCCACACCTCCTTCCATATCTCCCTTTTATCCTCACTTGTTGATGGATTTTCATGTTTCCAGTTCTGCCCAATTCTTCTCGATGCATAATATCCTGTTCTTATTGAATAATTTTCATCTTCCCTCCATGGCCAATATAAGTGGTCCTCTTTGTTCATCACACTAACAGGGGTGCTGAGAATCTCTTTGCAAATATCTTGGGAAAACATGCTTTCGATCTTCCTTTTATTCCACCCTTCACCGTTTGCAATAAGGTCTTTAACCCTTGAGTCATCTGTGCTGTTTGAATTGAGAGGCCCACTCCTCCCAACTATCCAATTATCTTTCCAAATTCTGACTTTAGAGCCATTTCCTATGCTCCACTTTGCACTCTCCTTTAACAGTTCTCTTCCCTGTAATAAGCTTCTCCAGATCCATGACGCACCCTTTTTGCCCGATGCTGTCCAGAAGTTACCGTCCGGAAAGTAGATCGATTTCAAAGTTTGCACCCAGATTGCATTTGGGTTCTTTAATACTCTCCATGCTTGTTTTGCAAGGTAGGCTAAATTTTGATTTTCAAGATCTTTAAACCCCAGTCCCCCATTGCTCTTGCTCTCAGTAATGCTCTCTCATTTCTTCCAATGGATGCCTCGTTCCTTCCCCGATGCTGCCCACCAGAATCTTGCAACCTTTGCGCAAATTCTCCTGCAAAAGCTTTTTGGGAGTTTTATGACATTCATGATATACGATGGCATAGCCTGAATTACAGCCTTTATTAGTATTTCTTTGCCTGCTTGATTCAGCAACCTTTCTTTCCATCCTTCTAGTTTATTCATGATCTTTTCTTCAATCCATGCTAGTGCCTTGTTCTGAGATCTTCCCCATATTGCTGGTAATCCCAGGTATTTTCCTGGCGTGTCCCATGTTGTCATTCCTAAAATCTCTTCTATGTCTACCCTCGTTTGTATCGGCACTTGGCTTTCAAAGGAAATGCCTGACTTGTTCATGTTGATTCTTTGTCCGGATGCCTCTGTGTATTCATTTAGCACAGTTATGATCTGAAATATCTCCTCTTCTTTCGCTTTCGCAAATATTATGCAATCGTCTGCAAATAACAGGTGAGTAAGAGTCGGAGCTGTTGGGGCTATCTTTAGGCCTGTTATTTTCCCTTTCGTTCTAGCCTCTTGCATAAGAGTCGTGAATACCTCAGCTGCTAAAATGAAAAGGTATGGGGATAATGGGTCCCCTTGTCGAAGACCTCTCTGAGGCTTAATCTTCTTCGATAGTTCTCCATTGACCTTGATCCTATAACTTGCGCTTCTTACGCATTTCATTACCAAATCAATCCATTTTTCGGCAAATCCGAATTTTCTGAGCACCATTTCAAGGAAATCCCATTCTAGCCTGTTATATGCCTTATTCATGTCTAACTTGATTGCTATATTTTGTGATCCCTCTCTTCCTTTCTTATTTAGGCTATGATAAACTTCTTGGGCAATTACAACATTATCTTGTATTGGCCTTCCTCCCACAAATGCACTCTGGGTTGGGGATACTATATCCTTGAGAAACCCTTTCAGCCTCAACACTATAACCCTGGTAATAATTTTATAAATAAAATTGCAGCAGCTGATTGGTCTTAATTGATTAAGTTCTTCCGGATCCTTGACCTTTGGAATTAAAACTACTATGGTTTCACCAATCTCTTCCGGTAAAAACCCATTCTGAAAGATTTCTTTGACTACTGCACATACCTCCTTCTTGATTATCTCCCAGTGCTTTTGATAGAACATTCCATTTAGGCCATCTAGTCCAGGAGCCTTGAGGCTGCCCATGCTAAAAACTGCTTTTCTGACTTCATCTTCTGTGACCTCTGAGATTAACTTCCTATTCATGTCTTCTGTGACCCTCCCTGGAATATTTCTTAAGGCTGGTTCACAGTTCCTATTGTTACTCGAAGTAAAAAGTGCGTCAAAACGCTCCTCGATGTGCCTCATAATTCCTTTCCTGTCCTATATCCAAGAACTCGCATCATTTCTCAACTTATCGATTCGGTTCCTTCCTCTTCTTTGAATGGTTGTGGCATGGAAAAAAGATATGTTCTTGTCTCCCCATTTTAGCCACTTTAACCTGGCTCTTTGTCCCCAATATTTTTCTTCCTATTTCCATAATGCTGCTATATTCTCTTTTATCTGCTGTATTTTCTCCTGCTTCTCTTGTGTTAGGTCTGACTCTTGTAACTTCTTTAATTCCTCCTTCAGCTTGTGGATTTCTTTATCTGCTCGTTTTAGTGTCCTCCTGCTCCACTTTTTAAGCTCCTCTTTACAATTCTCCATTCTTGTTGTTATTCATTTCCAGGCGCATCCTTGGACGTTTTCCATTTCCCATCCCTTCCTTACCGTATTCTCACACTCCTCATGATCAGTCCAAAAGGCCTCAAACTTAAAAGTCTTCTCGATCCTTTGAACTTGATTAACATCCAAAACTAATGGGCAATGATCAGAACTGATAGCCGACAGAGCTTTGAGTGATGCCTGCTGGTACAAGACTCTCCATTCCCAATTGACTAAAGCCCTATCTATCCTCTCCCTTGTTACAACTCCATTCCTCGGATTTCCGAACCATGTGAATCTTCCTCCTTTGATATCTAAATCCATAAGATAATTCAAATCTACAAACTGCCTGAATTCCCTAACCTAATTTAGTGGCTTTGGATGTAGACCTATTTTCTCTTCTTGGCTTAAAATGTCATTAAAATCCCCTATGAATAGTTGTGGCTCCCCTTTGTTGCTGTTGTTTGCTGTGATAATTCTCCATTGCTCTTTTCTTCTTCCAAAACATGGATTTCCATATATAAAGTTACCCTCCCATATTTTTCCTTTCCTATCATCAATACGAGCTTTTATATGATTATCACACCAAAAGTAAATATCAATATTATATATTTCATTCCACAAAAGGCATAGTCCTCCGGACAGTCCCCGGGGTTCTATGTAAAATACATTCTCAAAATGTAATCTTCTTTTCAACTTCTTAATGGTGCTTTCTCTTGCTCTAGTCTCCATTAAAAATACTATTGCAGGCTTCAATTGCTTGCACATGCTGTGCAATTCAGAAACCGTCGCGGGAGCTACTACCCCGCGACAGTTCCAGCTTATTATACTCCTGGTTGAGTTGGGGGCATCTGTAGGCCCGCCTCCTCAGCCATTGAGTCTTCCCAGTCATCTCTGATCTGTGGTCCTTTCTGATGCGCTCCTTCTTCTGTATGTCTTCTGCTCTATCTGTTCTTCTTGTTGGCCCTCCCCATCTGCCTAGCTTCCTCTTCTTCTTTCTCAAATTCTGCAGTCTGCTCCGGTTGGTCCTCCTCCCTTCTTCTTTTGAGTTTTAATTTTTCCTCCATTCTTTGAACAAGTTCTACTTCATATCCTCTGGCCACTACTATTGCTTTGCTGTTCTTCTGCTCTATCTCCTCTTCCTCTTCTGCTAGTTCCATGTAGTAGAAGCCTCCTTCGCTCTTTGTGACAATCTGTTTGCCTCTCTGTACTGATTCTCTTTCATTTGTTTTGTAGTGTCCAATTGCTCCATCAATGTCCATGTTATTCCTGTTGTGGGCCTCCTCTTTTTTTTCCTTTTCTGTGCTTTTCCTCCTTTTCTCTTCAGCCATGTTTTTGTTGAACTCCTTCAATATTTCTCTGATTGTGATGTTCCTTTCTTCTTCAATTGGCCCACTTCTAGTTTGTTGTCTGTTTCTGTTGGGCCTTTGGTTAGTGAAAGCCCATGCCCCTCTTTTTGTGTTGTCTATCTTTTTCACACCTGGCCCACCTTTCTCTTTAGGATGCCTAGGAATCTTGCTCCTATCCTCCATATTCTCTTCTGCCTTTTCTTTTTCCCTAGCCTCATTCACGTTTCCCATTGTTACTGACTCACTGGCTAGCTGATTTTGTAGGATAACCTCTTCCTTTTTTCCTTTTTTATGATTTGCTGTCCCATCATCCTTTAACCTAAGGGTATTATTGTGTTTATCACCATTCATTCCATCCTCATCGGCCCCTTCATCTTGATCTTGCTCTTCTTGTATTGCCACCTGTCTCTCTCCCATTTGTTCTTGTGGATTTGCAGATCTGTCCCGTGATTTGGCAGAGGCACTAGCTTGAGAGCTTCTCACATCCCCTAGACTTGACTCCCCTCTGTTCTTCTGAGCTTGTCTTTTCAGCCACTCTCTTCCTTGCATACTTCTTTCACACGCCTCCCAAAACTCCTCCACCCAATTGTTTTGTTCCTCTTTTCTCCTCCTTATCCCTGCTTTTCTGGCCTCATTCTCTATGGATTTCAACCCTGGAGTTGAGAGTTCAGGCCCATATCTAGGCATTTCTGAATTTACTAATGATCTTGCTAGCTCCTCCTCACATGTTCTTCTGTCATGCCCAATTCTCCCACACTTATAGCAGTAATCACACAGTTTTTCATATTTGAATTCTGCCCAAGAATGGTCTGTATCTTTTCTTTTGAACCAAAATCCAGTTTTCAGTGGTGCTTGAACATTTATCTCAACTCTGACCCTCAGAAAGGATCTAAGCATATTCCCTTCAACAAAGGGATCTTTAGCACTGATCACTCTCCCAACTATGGCTCCTATTCTCTCAGCATTTTTTATGTTAATTTTATCATAGGGTAAACCATGTATTTGAACCCAGATAGAGAGTTGATTATAGTTTACCTCTTCAATGGACAGGTTTGAGCTCCACTATTGCAGACTCAACATGTGCCCTTCTATCCTCCATGGTCCACCTTCATATGCTCTTCTGGCTTCCTCCTGGCTCTTGAAGTTCAGGATAAAGGAGTTTGGTCCTGCATTGGTGATCACCAGACCCTGTGGATCTCCCCACATGTTGAAGATCGTTTTGCGCACTGTGACCGTATTGAGCACCTTTTCCGTCAACACCCGACCGACTAGTTTCTGGTTTGTATTATCTCCATGTTGAGCTGAAGATTCTTCCAGGTCTAGAATATCCCCTTCCATGGCTACATTCTCCATCCCTTCCATGACTCGCCTTGTTGGATTATGTATCTTTTTGTCTCCGCCTGTTGTTTATGATTCTCTTCGAACTTATATGTGAACTGGCTTGAATAATTTGTAAGATTAAAGGCTTCGCTTGTCGAAGCAGTGTTGCTCCACCTCTGGAGAGCGTGAGGCTCCACTATAGGAGAACATACTAGTTGGTCATTAGCTCCTATCCCTATCTCATCTTCCCTCAAATACCTTTCTCACAACCCTACTATATCATTCTCAATGGCGGTTGGTATGTCCTCCACAGTATATTTATTGTAAAACTTGTTTCAAAAAAACCAAGGAAGCCTAGAGACACAGCCCACTCTGTAGTTAAGCAAAATCAAATGACCATAATGAATATCGGTTATGACCCAAAATACTAAATAAACTATTGGACTTTTCTGGGCCATGCCTATTGGAGTTATTTGCAGATATTTTTTTTAACCAAAAACATGTAATATTCTTTCCAAAAACAAACATATAATATGCCCATTCTCTCAACTGGAGAGCAAATTTCTCTCAACTGGAGAGAGTTGGTACAAGCAGGAGTTCTCTGTAAGAGAGATTACCTATCACAAAACACAAAACAACCATTATGAACTAGAACCTATTTCATCAACACAAAACAACACATACAGAACCCATACACATAACAATACATCTACATTCCGCAACATTTACACACAAGAACATCAGTTTAGCACGGCTTCGAAGGCAAGAGCATCAGCAGAGTTAAATTCAGCTAGCATGGCATTGTTCATCAGTGACCCTATAGATGGAAAAATAATAACAATCAAACAGGAGGAGCAAAAAGGTTTCAAGCCGGAATGCATCAACATAATTGGAAAAGTCATAGCAGATAAAGAGATTAATTTCAAGACAATCAGGAATGCTTTAATGGGAATATGGGAAAACCTGAAAGGATTATCCATCTCTGAAGTGGCGTGAAACAAGGTGTTAATAAGCATTGAAGACAAAAGAAGAAGGCAACAGATCTTAAAAGGGGGCCATGGAGTGTAAGGGGCTATCTGATCAATCTAAAACTGTGGACACAAAATGAGTCAATACATGAAGTGGATCATAGCTTTCTAGAATTCTGGGTACAGATTCATGGCTTGCCTTTAGAATACATGAATGTTGAAACAGGCAAATTTATAGGTGAGAGAATGGGGATAGTGGAGGAGGTGGAGGATCCGGTCAAAAATAATATTTTGGCAAGGTCTTTTTTCAGAGTGAGAGTGGCCATGGAAGTGACGAAGGCATTACCTACTGGATTTTGGATGAGAAGGGATAATCTTCCTGATACTAGGATTCACTTCAAATATGAAAGATAATGGGGGTCAATCAAGCAAAAGCAATACATGTTGTAACAGAGAATGAGGAAGAACAGTGCAATGAAGAAGAAACAGAGAAAGGAGGGGAGGCGCGTGGAAGAACAGAATACAACATGCAAGTGGCAGAGCTACAGGAGTCTGCAGCCAGTGGAGTAGGTATTGACCAGGCAAAAAATAATGAGAAGAAGGGAGAGGAAAATTCTAGAAATCAGGAAAGTAGAGAAAAAGTAAGAATGGAAGGAGCAGAGCAGGTGGGAGAAATCCCAAAAAATCAGCTGACTAATGGAGGAAATCAAGGGAAAGAAGATCAGAGACAGATGGGGATATTGGGTAAAGCTACACAGCAACAAAGAGGCAAAGAGGCCAAGTGGAGTATAAACAAAAATGGGCTTGGCCCAAAGAAGGTAGGACAAGTCTTAGGAGGCATAAGATTATTTCAAGAAGGAGAGCCCACTAAAAAGTGTCCAAGCAATGCAAATTATGAAGAAGAAAAAAGCTACTCATGCACTAAAGGCCCAAGCAAGGGTAATACAAGGCTGCCAACGTATACTGGGTATGGGAGTAAAGAAATGATGCAACAGGAAAAAGATACTGAAATAGAAGGGGCCAAGACAATCAGGGAGTTATTAAGGGAGAAATTTGGGAAGAGAAATGAAGCCAATACAGAACAGAGGAAGATTGAGCATATGGAAGTCACAGTAGCGGAAAATAGGGAGGAGACACAAAGTGAAAGCATATGGAATTATAGAAAACAGAATATCGAAGAAGTGGGAAAGAAGAAAGCCAGGAAAACACAAGTCCATAGAGATGGTAAGGGAAGCTTCTACTTGGTGGAGTTGGCTAGTGAAGATGATGAAGAGCAAGAGCAGCAACACCGTAGGGAGAATACAGAAAACTGGGAAATTGAATTGGCAAACAAGATGCAATACAAATTAAACATTAAAAGGAAAAGAGATTCAATAGAAAGGCTCACAATTCTGGATTCAGATGAGACGAAGATGGAACAGCAGACTATGATAACGCGAAGCAAAAGGAGCAAAGTTGAGTACAAGACCGAAGGGAAAAACACCAGAGAACTGACTATAAGAGGTGATCACAGCAACTTTTCTTTTGATATGGCTGAGGAGGCGGGCCGACACATGCCCCACCTAGAGCCATGAGTGTTATAAGTTGGAATTGTCGCGGGGTTGCAGCCCCTGCGACAACCTCAGAGGCTCAGGACCTCTGTAGGAAATTTAAACCAGATATTTTGTTCTTGATAGAAACAAGGGCCAAGGAAGGTAGAATTATGAAACTTAAAAAGAAGTTACATTTTGAGAAACACTTTTGCATCGAACCCCGGGGCTTGTCCGGTGGTCTATGCCTTTTGTGGAATAAAAATATTGATGTTGATGTTTATGCATGGTCTAATTATTATATAAAAGCTAAAATAAAAGAAGATAATAACTTTGACTGGAGCTGCTATTTTCTATATGGGAACCCAAAATTTCAACATAGAAAGGCTCAATGGAAGGAGTTGTCAGCACAGAATAGGTCAACGGATGATCCACAAATATTTATAGGAGATTTTAATGATATTTTAGAACAAGAAGAGAAAATAGGATTGCACCCAAAGCCTCGAAGTCAAATAGAGGAATTTAGAAAATTTATTAACTATAACGAACTGATGGATATAGACTTGAAGGGTGGTAGATTCACTTGGTTCAGCAACCCAAGGAATGGATTTGTCACCAGAGAGAGGTTAGATAGAGTCTTGGCAAACTGGGCTTGGCGTATGATATATCAGAATGCTACGTTAACTGCTCTACCGGCAATTAGCTCAGACCACTGTCCGATCTTTCTACAGCTAAAGCCAAAGGGAAGAAGCTCCAAGCAGTTTAGGTATGAGGCTTATTGGGAAGATCATAAAGAATGCAAGGAAATTATCAAAAAAGGATGGAATAATAATGAAAATCAACAAGGAAAATGGGAAGATCTTTCAGGCAAAATAAAGAATTGCAAAATTGAATTGAGCAAATGGAGTAAAAAAACTTTTAGAAGAGCAGATAGGGAGATTAATGAGCTGAAGGAAGAGATAAAGCAGCTTCAGGAAAGAGACCTAACTGAGGAAGTTCAGCAATGTATTATAACTGAAGAAAAAAATTGAAGACTTATGGAGGAGGGAGGAGAAGTACTGGGGCCAACGATCCAGAATCAAATGGTTGAGGTGGGGTGATAAAAATACTTCATTCTTTCATGCTTCAATAATACAAAGAAGGGATCGTAACAGAATTGAAAGATTAAAAAACCAAGAGGGACAATGGATCTGTAGAAACAAGGAGATAATGTCTTTAATTGAAGAACATTTCACAAATCTCTTCACAACAACAGGTGGAAGGAATTTCGAGAAAATCATAAGGAAGATTCCGAGAAGAGTAACTCAACAAATGAACGAGGAACTACTATGGAACATCACTGATGCAGAAATTAAAGAAGCGGCATTTTCGATGGGGAGCCTAAAGGCTCCAGACCCAGATGGTTTAAATGGACTCTTTTTTCAAAAGCATTGGGATGTAATTCATAAGGAAGTTATCGCGGTGGTGAAAGAGGTTTTTACATCTGGAACAATGCCAAAGGAAATGGGAGAAACTACAGTTGTGCTTATACCGAAAATCAAACAACCTGAGAATTTGGGTCAGCTGAGACCAATAAGTTGCTGCAACTTTGTCTATAAGATCATACAAAGGTAATTGTAATTAGGCTGAGAAAGATACTAGACAAGATAATCTCTCCAATACAAAGTGCGTTTGTCGGTGGAAGATACATTCAAGATAATATTTTGATCGTACAAGAAGTGTTCCACAGCCTTGGAAAAAAGGGGAAAAGAGGATCACAAAGTCTAGCAGTCAAGTTAGATATGAATAAGGCATATGATAGACTAGAGGGGGATTTTTTGGAAATGGTGTTGCAAGCTTTGGGCTTTGATCAGAGATGGGTCAATATTGCTATGGAATGTGTCAAAAGTGCCTCCTACAGGATTAAAGTAAATGGAAACCTCAGCAAGGTCATTAATCCACAGAGGGGCCTCAGGCAGGGCGACCCACTATCTCCTTATCTTTTCATATTAGCAGCTGAAGTTTTTACCATTCTCATGGAAGAGGCATACAGCAAAGGAGAAATTACAGGTTTCAAGGCAGCACCTAATGCACCTGCCATTACACACCTTTTGTTTGCAGATGATTGTATAGTTTTGGCTGAAGCAAGGGAAGATGAACTTTATCAAATCATACAAATTTTGAATCAGTATACGAAGGCATCGGGACAGATGATAAACTTGGAGAAATCGGGGATTATATTCGGAAGCCAAGTTCCTATACAAACAAGGGTAAATATTGAAGAGATATTAGGAATGCCTACTTGGGAGGAACCAGGAAAATATCTTGGACTACCGGCACAGTGGGGAAGATCCAAAAACAAGGCACTGACATGGATAGAGGAGAAGGTGATGAACAAGTTAGAAGGCTGGAAAGAAAAACTACTAAATCAGGCGGGTAAAGAAACCTTGATTAAGTCTGTGATACAAGCCATTCCAGCATATGTTATGAACGTTGTGATGTTGCCGAAGAATTTCTGTCAGAGGATTTGTGCAAGAATAGCAAAATTCTGGTGGGCAAGCTCCGGAGAAGAAAAATGGGTGCATTGGAGGAGTTGGACAAAAATCAGCATGAGCAAAGAGGAGGGAGGCTTGGGTTTCAGGGACATGCAAAGTCAGAACCTGGCGTACCTAGCGAAACAAGCTTGGAGAGTAACGAGAAATCCTGATGCCACTTGGGTTAAAATACTGAAGAGTATATACTTTCCAGAAACTGATTTTTGGGAAGCGAAGGAGGGGAAAGGAGCATCTTGGGCCTGGAAAAGCATAATACAAGGAAGAGACTTTCTAAGAAGGAACAAGCAACAGGAAACACAACAGTGGACATAGTGAGTGATTTAATGGAGGAAGGTGGAGGATGGAATGAAAACAAGATCAGACAAATTTTTCCACAGAACATAGGAGATATGATTATGAATACACCTATAAGCCTAATCAATAAAGAAGATCGAATAATATGGCCCTACAGATATGATGGAACATACACAGTGAAGACAGGCTATAATGCGGCTAAGATGGAGAAAAGAGAACATGAAACAGGTTCAGGATCATCAAGTACAGATTTGAAGGAACTTTGGAGAGGAATCTGGGGAATGCGAGTCCCAAAAAAAATCAAAATATTTACTTGGAGGGCTGCACATGATATAATTCCAGTAAACTACAACCTTTATAAGAAGAGAATCATAAGAAGCCCTATATGTCAAATTTGTGGAACTGAAGTAGAAACAACGGAGCATGCACTATTACTATGTCCTTGGACGAGGGCTGTGTGGTTTGGAGCTCAAAGCCAATGCATCCCAACACCAGAAAATGTTACTTCATATGGAGAATGGTTACTAGAGAACATGAGGCAAATTAACAAGGAAGGTAAAGAATCGAAAGAAACTATGATAAGCAAATTGGGATACCTAAGCTGGGAAATTTGGAAATCTAGAAACTGTGCAATTTTTCGGAATAGCAACATAGAACCAATGGCAACGATTACAAGGGCGAGAATTTTAGAAACGGAATTTGAAGAGGCAAATAAAATAGATGAACAGAAGCAGCCATTCACAGACAAAAGGAATAGTATTGAAAATAGAAATTTGTATAGAACAAGGGTTACCTGGAGGCCGCCAATAGGAGACAAGCTCAAAGCAAATGTTGATGGAGCTTTCAGGAAGGAATCCGGAAAGGGTGCAATAGCTGTTGTAATCAGAGATAATGAAGGAAAGGTGGTAGCAGGATCAGTTGAAATAGTAAGAGCAACATCAAATCTATCAGTGGAATCAATGGCATTAAGGAGTGCGCTTATTCTAGCAAAAAATTTACAATTGAAAAATATCCTATTTGAATCGGATAGTTTACCTCACATCTAAGCAGTGAAAGCGAAAGAAACTATCGGTGAGATAGATCCGATTCTGAGGGATATCTATGTCCTGATGGAGGGTATATCAAATAGCGGTTTTACGTGGACACATAGGGAGGGCAATCAACTAGCACACCAAGTGGCAAGCCTTGCGATAAATAGCAGACTGAATCGAAATTGGACCTGGGACCAACCAGTGGAAATCAGAGGAATTGCAAGAAGAGAAGCACGTAATACTTTCAAACAGGCCATGACCGAGCAGCAACATTTTCAGCACAATTTTCAAGCTCTGCAGATAGTGAGAAGACAGTAACATGACACCTAAAGTGTCGGCACTAAATATCTAAAGACTCTGAACCAATCTTGCATCATGGCATCATTAGAAGTAGACAGAATCAGACTTGTGGGAGAAGATGGATTAGAGCTGTGGGATTCTCCAGAAAAAAAAAGAGAGAGAAATCAATTGCAGAATTTTTTGGTTTGCTGTCTTGGTGCGATGAAGGCTGAAGGCGTTATTATAGAGGACACGATTCCTCTACTGGCGGGAGGTGCTTTAAACTGCTGAAGAAGATGGAGATCCAACTACATCTCCCCTAGTGTCACTACTCAGAGAGGAAGAAGAGTGACTGCCATATATGAATTACAACGTACCAACTATCAGGACAACACAGCCAGGAAACCAACTCTTACTGAGCCGGCGGAAAATTACCTGGAGAGGATGACATCTGCCGAAGTCCAAGTGAAGGCGCGCTTCCCGTCTTTGGCTTGGCAGTTCAAACAGCGCGAGTTCGAGGGGGAGCGTTGGACAGAGTAGTAGTGACGATGGTGAGGACCCAATAGTAGTGACGATGTTGAAGACCCAAGGGAAAGCTCCGGCGAGTAACGGCGTGAAGATAGGATTCAAAACGGGATAAGGCAACAGGATAGGAGCAACGGCTGCAGTTTGGGGAAGGAGAATGTATCTAGCGCCGGATTCAAAACCAGGTCGTGCATAGAGTTGGGAGTTCCGTTTTCTGTGGTTTGGGCTTTTTGTTAGCCTGGAACCTGACCAAAAAAAAAAACATATAATATGCCCTGTTTCTTTAATTTCATTCTTTATTAATTCAACGCAAAAATAAGTTGCAAATATTCAGAGCTTGTTTAAAAATCAAAAGCAATTATTGACAAGACCAACCTCAAACAATAATGTTTATTTGTATTTCATTTAAAGTTCAAATTCACTCTATTTATGCGTTCGATTTTATCTGTTCGACTACGACTTGGTACACTGAATTCAAATGTGTGGTTATTAATTATATATCTATATTTATAAATATCCTGACATCTTTAGATATTTTTCAAATTCAATTTATTAAAAAATTTGCTTAAATTTCGGAGTCTCTTAAAGATACCAGTTCCATTTCATCATAAAAAATTTAGGCATTTCAAAAAAAAATTTAGACCTCACTGTTTAGACTCAAATTTTTTGGAACAGTATCTTTGATGGGGTCATACTCAGAAAGATAAGTGTGAGAACACTAATAACCATGAGAGACAAACTCTTAACACCAGTTATGACATTTTTCAACAGGAAATAAAATCGTCTGGTTACTTTGTTAGGTCCCTAGTCCTTTTCATTATTAGGTCAGAAAATACAAATTTCACAATATCCAACTAACCCTATGTATATAGATCGCAATTCATCCCTAGGTTATTCCTTTTACTTTTCTTAACCTCAATTCAAAGAGGCCATGATTAAAGGAAAAATAAATTATTAATTAAATTAAGTAAACACGGGAGGATTAGAGCTCATATAAAATGAAAAATAAAATTATACACACATAGTTTTGATTGGTTGATGTAAAGTTGATGATTACACATAGATGGCTGTGCCGTATGACCAATTAACAAAGTTGCATATGAGCTTCTTGCAATAAATAAGTATGGTGCAATTGACTCTTTGACTTTATGATTAATCTAATAAATTTAAAGGCCCCCAAAATACAGTTGGATCAAGCTTCACACACACATTAAGACATATCGAATCAAATATTTACACAAGATATATCCTATTCTTCTGTTCATATAGCAGTCTCACTACACCTCTGAAATTCAAATATAATAAGATGACATTTATTTAATTATTAGTAAGTTTCTTAACGTTTACTTTTTTTTTATTCCACCGATAATTTCATAATCAAATAGTAAAATCAATTATGAAAGAAATGTTTACAGAGGTTTGACTCTAGGGAGAAGAAAAACATATCATTTGATTTGAAACTTTGTTCACTATTGAAGTTTTTAGCCTTTTCAAAATATGTCATGAAATCAAAGAGATGAATCCGATTAAACACGATAAAAACAAAAAAATCTAATTTTTCACTTCTATATTATATTAGATGAATATAAATCACAAAAATTTTATTGAATTATTGTGTTGTATATTAAAAGTATTTTTAGATAAGACATTTATCCTATACTTATTTGATATATGTATTTTTTTATATCTAACTGTATATTAATAAAAAATAAAAATATTTTTTCAAACATATTTAAATATTTTCAAATATCATTAATTATCGACATTAATTTTTACATATATTCTTGAATAAATTAAAAATAAATATATATTATTATTTTGTTAAAACAAAAGTTATATTAAATATTTTATATAATTAAAAATATTAAAAATATTTTTAAAAATAATTTATACTTTAATATAAATAAAAATATTTTATATTTTATAAATATATTATCCTTGTATCTTAAAGGAAATAAAATTAGTATGTCCATATGTTAGGTATTACATCATATCTTGTATCTATGTCCTTATTTCTTAGTTAGATAATATTTGATTAATATCCAATTTAGATTATAAAAAAGGAAAAGTCTAGGAGACCAACAGTTTTGTTGAATTTTGGCCAGCATGTAACCAGCAGAGGAAGGTGAGCCATTGGATGAAATCTCACACCAATCTCACACCATCAAATCATCATTGATGGGTAGTTGATGGCTAACAATCACAAAAATTGCTGCCCCCTAGTATTGCTCTATAAAAAAATGCTACTTCTAGAGAAGAATGTTCTGTCCACGTTAGCATCTGTCCAAACACATTAGAATATAGCTTTATATATGTCTCTAAGTCAGTCTAACTACCTCAATCTTTTTTTTTTTTACTTTACTCTATATAGTTCTTCCTTGTTTCTTTGAATATTATCGTTGAGAAAAAAAAAATGTTAGAATCTGTGGTGGAGTTCATAACTGAAGCAGCTTCAAGCACTGCTTTCATCTTCTGTTTCTGCAATTTGATCTTCATACTCATTATCCTTGTGGACTTGAAGCCAAGCCTCATAAGTTTTGATCAACAAAAAATTGATCAACTCCATCATCATATTCATCATCACCCCATCAACACAGGTACACAAGGAACAACAACTTCCAAGTTTCTACTCAGAAAAAACAAACCAACTCAACAAGATGAACCTGAAAACGCAGAAGAGAAGAAACCAGAATCTGAAGGTAATAATGATGATGACTTTGGTAATGAGGAAGAGGAAGAAGAGGTTGAAGGGAAGGATGATGAGCTGAGGAGAAAGGTGGAAGAGTTTATAGAGAGAGTTAACAAAGGTTGGAAAGCTGAATATTTTAGCACATAAATACTAATAATAATGTTTATTTGTTGTGGGAAAATTTCATTATTAATTAGGCCTAATTAAGGTTGGAGTATCATAAGAAATCTTATAGTATTACACTATTACTTACTAGTTTGTTCTTTAGTTTTTTTAAACATTTTTAATTAGAATGCTTATGCTATTAAGATTTTAGAAGAAATTAAGTTGTTTAGGAGTGCCTTGAAGGATTCTGTTCAAAAGATGAACAAAAGATGAAGCCAATCGTGATGAAAATAGTATGACTACATTTTATTTATGTGTTTGTTTTTAATGAAGAACTTCACTACTTGTCTACTTCAGATTCAGCACAGAAAAGGTAGCAAAAAAGAAAGGAAAAAAAAAACATATAAATAGCATATATGTTGTGGAGATTCAATTGTTATATATAAGTTTTAGCTTTCTTTTCTGGTTTCTCATAAAGATTGAGTAGTAGTTCCAAGACATTATTTAACCTTTTTCTTCAAACTTTATGAGTAGTCTAGAAAGGTTGTTGCATACTAAATGAAATGGTTAATTAATTTTACTATTTTTTTTTAAAAAGTTAAGCATCTTAAATTTACATCCATACTTAATATATTATATATACATACAATATAATTTATTAATTTCTGAAAATTGCTTCTTAATATAGAAGAAAAGTGTTAGAATTATAGGAAAGTTTTGCTCCTGGTTGGAAATTGGCACCCAAGTCGTTACATATAATATATAATCCCTCTATTTTGTTTGCTGTTTTGAGGTTATCTGACAAGGAAAATCTGAATGAATGTGGTGGTCCAATGAAAAATTGATACTTTCAGATTTGTGTGACTATCCATTTTTGTTAAATCAAAGAGATTTCTTGATACTAAAATACTGTGAAACTGCTGCATAACTACATAGGATAAGACCAAAAAACAGAAATCAAAATAAATAAGAAGAAAAAAAAAAGGAAATTTTGATGTCCTTGTCAGAATAAAAATACATTTTGATACTCCATAAGGATAAATAATGTACACACAAGACGGAATATACTCTGCTGATTTTTGCATGCCTAAAATAAGAAAAAATGAAAACAAAAATAAAGATGAGGATATATACATGTATGTGTGTGTGTTAGTTGGAGTGCTAGCGTTAAGCAAAATCTCAATCAGGTATAGTGGTTGGTAACTTGGTATAATATTGATTGGTAGGTAAGTGAAGACTTGCAATGTCTGCATCATCATTCATAAGTCCCTTTTGCATTTTTTTTCTCATTGACAAAAGAGTAAAATGACAATTAAATTATCAAAAATTTTGATTTCAGACTAATTAGTCCTTTAAAAAAATATATTAATTAGGTCATTCATGATAGTAAGCAATGGACTTATATGTCCTTTTATCAATGAATAGTAAGAACCGAAATAAAATTACCTTATTTTGTTATCTACAGTGGTGGACCATATGAACATAAAAACGATATAATTTTAGACACTAAAACGTTTATTATCTTTTGAGTTACTATTCTCTATTTATCACAAATTCTACTAAAATAGGTAAAATTTCACTCCAAAAATTATTTATACAATGATCTTTCATAAATAAACCTGTTACAATAATTAATGATACATATAAACATCACCATTAAATTTTACGTGATGAATTGAGAAAAAAACATCACATGTCCACTATTTGCTATTATAAAGGAACAAAAACAAATTGATACTTTATTTTTTTCCAAAAACTAATTAGTCCAATGTCAAAATACACAGAAACCTAATTATCACTTTACTCAATAAAATTATCATATCTTCCTTCTCCTTTCACTTTAGTACTTCATTCTCTGGAAAAAAGAAACAATAAATAAAAAATAAAATAAAACATTAAGAAACTTCCAAAAGAAAGTTAAGCCTAAACGGCTGATAAGCCATTTTCTTCTTTCACAACAAATAGTATTGTGAAGTTACAAGAGTTCTGAAACACACATCCAATCACATCTTTTAACATCTAATTGCTACAAACAATGAGGCAAGTAAACATCAGAGATACATTATCAGGAGAGCACATACACATGACAAAAACCCTAATAAAACAGTTTCCTAACTGAACAACCTAGAAATCAAAAGAGTAAACTTTTTTGAGTCAAAACCATTTGTGACACTCATCTGACTCATCGAGGTTCTGTATTTGTAAGTTAAATTGTCAGCGTCAGTCAAGCATGAGTGAGTTTGATTCTGCAGAATGCTAACCAATCCGCACCGAGCGATATGCTTTAGCATGGGACCTCCGCATTCGGATGGCTTGGGTTAGACTCCTTTTCAGGCAAAGGTTCTTTATTGTCAGCAGATGAGTTCCGAGAGTCTGGAGCATTGTTAAAGGAAACAATGTTCTCTCCATGTCCATGAAATGCAGTAGGTGTCATAATAGGCTTCACTCCACCAAAACTGACTCGTATTTCCTCGTTGGAGACAACAGGAGTAACGTGTGATGGGGTAATGGTTGATATATGTTCCACCCTAGGCTTCTTCGATTTATGCTCGAGCTGGTGACCGGGGAGAAAACTGCCCACAACAACCTGATGCAGAAGATTAGTGAGAGAAAGTGTCAAGTTGCTCCTAATAAATTCAACAGTTCCAAACTAGTCAATTTTTTACGAATTTATTATGCCAAGTAGCATAATATTATCTTATTCTTTAAGTTATGAAACATCAGATTAGCAAGTACATAAAGATCTTGAATGAACATCCTTTCCGCAGCATGAGGTTTACCTGAACAGGGCCTGCAGCTATCAGCAAACCAGCGAGTCCTCCGCCCATTACTCGACCATCTGGACCTGCTAAAGAGACACTCATCCCGCCAGATCTGCTTCTCGTAACTCCATTCTCAGTAGGCATAAAGGAACCAGACAAGGAAAGAATCTCAAATCGCCCCTTTAAAAGAATCAAATAAGTGTGAGCTTATTTACACATGACACCAACTGTCAGGCTAGAGACTTAAGGGTAAAGAAGGAAGATGACTGAGGCGCCAATTAACAACGCATCGAATCTCTGATTTAAAAAATTGGAGAATATACCACACTCTATGTACTTCTTCAAAATTATTCAGATGGAAATTATGAATATATGGAAACAGGGAAGAAAGGTCAAACCTAGGATATGAGGAAAAGAAACTTAGTCATAAATCATAATCCCGTCCACTATTTTCATTTATGTGATACAAGTTTAATATAGCATCCAATTGGTAATGTCCAAAATCTACGAGGGTACATGCTTTTTGGCCACATACCCAGCAACATACCCAGTATGGGTACGTACTGGATACGGGAACGCTTTTGGGCACTATTAGGTGTGCACCTCACAAAAAAACATTTTTTGTTTTACACAAAAAGATGTTTTGGATAGAGGCATAGAGCTGGGTATGGTTCTTTTTTGTATTTAGTTCAAAATTACATAATTTTGAGTAAATTTTATCTATTTTTTAATTATTTTTATTCTAAAACTAGTTAGATATGCATTTTAAGACATCAAGTTGACTATTTAAATATTTATTTTTTAATTTAAGATTAAATATTTAGATTATTTTAACGTTAGAACTTTCGTATCATGTACAGGATACAAGTACCGTACCCATATTCATGAAACTTAGGCTAAAAAAAGGATATTTCCACAGGCCCGACATAAAATCCAACATATTTCTCCACAAGAAAGCATCGATTGCAAATTATTTTAAAATTCAAAGAATGTGCAGTATATGCATACATTTATCATTTATTCTCAATAACACTTACCGTTCCTTTCTTTGTAAAGACGGAAAAAATTAAGCACATATATGAAGCTTTGAATTTTGGAGTGCATTTGGAAACTCATGAAGGATATCTAACAAGTAAAAGATACAACAGCAGACATACATGGCTGAATATTATTCATAACCAAATTCATTACCAGTACCTCTTCTGTGATTAATTAAATGTTATTTAAACATCTTTTCATTGTTTAAGACAACACACACATTTTCTTTTGGTGCTGATGATTGATGAAACAGGATTGCACTAACCTCATACGTTAAGGTACCCCCAGAAGATGTTGGTTGACGAAGTGTAACATTTGAAATCGTGCCATTTGCAGAGAGAACACATATACCTCGTGATCCTTGTTGAGAAAAAGACATAATTTTCATAGTAACATCCTGAGACAGGCCATAGCAACATCACCAAAAAAAAGAAGAAAGAAAAACACACTACATGCAAATAATTATAACATAACCACCAAGCATCAGGGTTTCCCAAACAAAATCATAATTTGTTCCACTTATTTTTCTTTCAACAGTCCAGCCAATCCAATAAATTATCATCTCTACAATTAATGTTAACGAAAAAAATAATGTGATCAAAGGGAGCTTCCAGGTAAAAGACAAGAGTAAGATAATCTTTCTAATTGAAAACTTTCTCTATAAAATTTGTGGCAATCAGGTTTCAAAGAAAATGAATGGCTGTGTTCTGTATATGGCATTCATGCACAAATCAATAAGAGTGAAACGATAAATTAACTAGTTACTGCCCTTCAGTATATAGAATTCAAGGGAGTTGAATAGAATACCTCGCCAGCATTTACAGTAAGTACATGTGGTGTAAAATTGGCACCAACTGAGTATTGGATTCCCTCACCTACAAAATGGCATATATGGTAAGATGACAGAGTCTGTAGAGAAACTTGTTATCTAATCTAATTCAAATAATAATAATCCTAATTTTGCATGTAATTGCTTCACTAATCAAGTCAAAAAAAGAGCCTAATCTACTATGTGGTACTTAGGGCATTCTAAACGTATGCTTAGCAACAATGTAGTAGATATCATAGCTATACACAAGCTACTTTAGATGTACTCATGCTTTCGCTAAAATTTGTTAAATATTCAACTTTTCTATACTTAATGGCACTATGTACCTCCTTAAGAATGTACAAAGACAAAGAAGAAAACCTCATAAACATAATTAATGAACTGAGATTGACTACAAGTTCAGGTACAGCATTTTCACAGTCAATATAGGAATTGCTAACATGGGAGACAAAGAAGGCACAAAACCGCAGGTAGAAAGGGAAGAGAATAAGGGTCTATTTTGCTTCTTTCACTGTTTTTATTTTCTATATTATTCAGTTTTAGAATTTCATGAAGTAAACAAAGAAAATAGTGAAAACAGCAAAACCTTGTTCCCCAATTTCATCTTCTATTCTTACTATTTTCTTCACCAAAAGTGATTTGAAATATCGGATATGGCGGCGCCATAACGGTATGGCGTAGCGGAATTTGGCCTCGCCGCCATACAGAGGCCACCGCAACATGGTTTTTCACGGCAGGTGAAAAGGCGGCCGCAATTGCGGTGGCGCCAAGGCGGAACGCCATGAAAATGGCGAAAATGGCAGGTTTTTTCGGAATTCTAAAAAAATGAGGGTAGTTGGGTAAATTAGGAAACCCTAAGTGATACATGTAACCCTAATCAGCCTCTGTTATTCAAAAACTTCTCTTCCTCTCTTATTCACGCTGCTCATCATCACAGTTCCCTCTTTTTCTGGTTCGTAGTTACATACATTCTTTTTTTTTTTTTTCCGTTCAGTTCACTGTCTCCTTCCCTTCCCTCATAAACCTCTCTTCCTCCAATTTTTTTTTCCGTTCAGTTCAGTTCACTATGTCAACTTCCAGACCAGCCCTTGATTCTAATGATACTGAATCAGATGATGATGAGGGGGCAGCGGGACGCGATAATAATCGTGTTAATTTGGATGAAGTTGATGAGAGCTAGAATTTACATGGTTTATTTCATCATTTGTTAGTTTAAAGACATGATGAGACAATGACTTTGGTCTTTCTTTT
Organism: Arachis duranensis; assembly: GCF_000817695.3. Lineage (NCBI taxonomy): Eukaryota > Viridiplantae > Streptophyta > Magnoliopsida > Fabales > Fabaceae > Arachis > Arachis duranensis. Next base: position 86,134,605 of record NC_029780.3, read on the forward strand.
AAGTTTTTAGTTTTTATGTTCTATGTCTTATGTTTATTTGCTAAATTTGCCATTATATTTGCTGCATTAATTGGATGTCTTATGACTAGAAAAATGATTATATAGATTATATTTTATAGTTTATTATATTTGCAAATTTTCTGCATGTTTTTGTACATATATATGCATTTTTTTAGGTAATCCGCCATTTCTCGCAACACCATCCGCCATTATTTTATGGTGGATTTTTGGCTCACAGCCATGAGCCGCCATCTGCAATAAAAAACTATGCACCAAACATAGGAATTGTAAATAGAAATCATTGAGACCCTAATGGATTAAGAAATTATTTCTTCCCCTTCATTTTAATATTTAAGATCCTCCAAAATTGAAGATACCTTAGATCCTAGCTCTAATTTATAAAGCCTCCCCAACCTATAGGTAATAGTTATGCAAGAAACCTCACCCTCTCCTCCATCTAAACATGCCTTGTGTTCTTCCATGCACTTAACAAGACATTTCACTACATTAAATTGATATACAAAATAAAACATTATCATTCTAAAGCCACTTTTAACATTCTGCAAGTATATACTCAATTGATTGAAAACTTTCCTGACTAAAATTCCAATAATGCAACCCATTTTTTTGACTCGTGCCAATTCAATTGACTAGAAGTATACTAAGTCACATAGGTTAAGTACTATACTCAATCAGTTGAACATGCAATAGTTTATTTAGGTCTAATTGTTTGCATGGCTAGGTTAAGACACTTTTTTCGTCCATGATAAAGGAAAATAAAGAGTACCATATGCTATCTGAAACAACAACAAAAAAAATTTCACTTTTCAACCACAAAAACAAAATATCCTCATCCATCTCACCACTTATATTTGTAGTTTGTAGATCTGAAAAGGAATCTAAGGGTCCACTCCTATTCCCCACCCTACCACCCAAGATAAACTCTATTATTACAAAACTGAAAATCAATTCCAAGAAACAAACTAGCAACTATTAACTACTAAAAACACAGATCACAAAAGGTAACTCCCAAACTCCAAACGATTACCTCCAAATTAATTAGATCTCAAAGGGTTGAAAACAAATTATGATATTCCTCAAAAAATGAGGTAAATGACAAGAGCCACTTCAGGTAAGAAAAATGCACTCATTTATTACTTTCATATACTCAATTCTCAACCACTACAAATGTAACAGTATAAAAGCAAAACTAAAAATTAAGGAACACAATAAGTAACCAATCTTAAGACATAAAAGATCCTTTAAACTCAAAGGTCAAAATTCAAAACAAGATCAAACTAAGTAAGAGCTATATATAATTTTACCTGGTCCTGGTCCTGGACTTTGAAAGTCAAACTTATATGATGACTTCTTGATGGACTCAACAGGCTTCCCTCTACCCCTTTTCCAGGCTGAGAACTCTCCCGTCAACGGAATTGATGCCGATATCGGCATCGGCGACAGCGCCCCAGCTGCTGCCGCCGCCGTTGGCTTCCCATCCGGTCCATACTTCCTAGGCCTTCCTCTCTTCTTCTTCCCATCGGTCCCCGTCGCTGGCACCGGCGTGGAGGCACCGGAAAAATCTAAGGTCTCAACTCTGGGTGCCACGTGGAAGCTCTCTGGGGCACTAGCATCACCTACCACTGCATGCCCAGCACCAAAATTCTCTTTTTCTTCCATTTTTATGTTAATCAAAGGAAAACTAAGACACTCCAAAAGCTTAAAAACTTGCTTAAACCCTCAACATTGAAGATTCAAGCGTTTTCAAGCTCAAAACATAAAAAAAAATCAGGAAAAATAATTGTTCTTTAAGGGAAAGAAATGTCAAACTTCGGCAACAGTAATAGATTCGAATGCGAGGAAAAATTTACAATCTGAAGGGAAACTTCAGAAACGTAATCTTTTGTTGAAAAGTTGAAGACCCAGAAGAGAAATTGGAGGCGCTTGAGCTTGGGGTTCCGAGAAAATCGCGATGATGTGAGCTCAAATCCTCACCATTGCAGAGAAAATCGAAAGCTTCGAGATTAACAGAATTTTATGAAAAAAAATTGTACAATTACAGAGAAAAATACAGACTCTGGCGCACAAATTCTCCAGAGTTGATACACGAATTTTAGGGTTTTGCAGGAAAAGGTGGAGTAAATAAATAAAGTAGAAAGGGGAAAAATTGGAAAAATTAAATAAATGTTTAAAATAAAGTAATTAAATATTGTAAATTTAATTATTAATTAATATTTTAATTGTTAAATTCAAAGTATAGATTTTGGTTAAGAAATTGTTTCACGTCCGTCTTGGAAATTTAATAAAGTTGATTTAATAAATGGCTGTGAATGCGGATGCTTAATTTGAATAGCATTAAAAAAATATGTAATATTTTTGAAAAGGAAAGAAAATGCCTTTTTTATATAAAACTAGCATTTATTTAGTTAAAGGTATTTCTTTAAAGAAAAATTTCAAAGCTGTAAAGCTAGGGTTGGAGCCACTGCATTACCTCAACTACTGACAATTTCTTTGTCTTTTCAGTTTCAAAAAAGTTGACCAAGCAACTCAAATGGATGAATTTATACAACAACAACAACAACAACAACAACAAAGCCTTGTCCCACTAAATGGGGTCGGCTACATGAATCAAACGACGCCATTGTATTCTGTCATGTAGATCTCGTCTGACCACCTCATGGATGGTCTTCTTAGGTCTTTCTCTGCCTTTCGCCCTTTGTCCATCTTCCATCTCATTCACCCCTCTCCTGACTGGATGTTCTATCGGTCTTCTTCTCACATGTCCAAACCACCTGAGACGCGATTCAACCATCTTTGGTTTTGTGATTCTACTGTATTTGCCACTGCAAGCGCTGAAGCGCATGCTCTCTCCTCTCTTGCTTTTTTAATTTCCTCCCTCATTCTCTTGATACATGTTCTATCCTTTTCACTTTATCTTCCTCATTCACAGCTTCTGTTGAACAAAAGCTCCAAACCTACTTTTTCCAATTTATAAGAATAATAATTAATAATCAATATAATTAAAAATGGGCGCAATTCATGCTTACCAGAAAATTTGTTGAGACTTGGTAAGCGATGATGCCTGCCCCTATATTTAGGTGCTCTATTCTCCCTTTATGTAACGTAACTGATATTATGGTAAAAATCAGCTACTTGCTCCAAATTTTGTATTATTAGGTGAGCTGAATTGTACACATCATATATACAATCTTGATTTGGAAAAGAAAATTATAAACAAAGACATGGTCAAAGCTCGAAACAGTGTCCCGCATGTTCTTGCTTTCATAATCCATTTAAGAATGTAAAATCCAAACACTGTTTTCCATATATTATCAGAACACGATGATTAAAAAAAATTCAGATGAGACTGCATAATCTCATATTAGTTGGTTTCACAACCTAGTTCTACGTCCACATCTTGTATACACACAATCAGGAAGCCAATTACAATTGACTCATGATTAATGATTTTAGAATAGATGATGAAAACAAGACAACCAAAGAATCATTGTAAGACAAAACCAAGACGTCTTTCTTCAAAGGAATATTCAATGTCACGGACCAATTCACCACCTCCAAAAGCAGGAGCTGGAGTCATGACCATCTTCATTGGAACTGAAACAGTGGAAGGTGTAGAAGGGACAGGAATTGGCATTGCCTTTGGTGTTCTATTCTCATCATCCACCACAATAGCAGCTGTCTTTGAGGGAGTAGAGAATGGCATATTGTTAAGTGAAATTGTTTTCTGCAACTTCTCACTCTGTATATTCAATTCATCCTTGGAATTTGCCATATTGGTATTTGATGATACTTTCGAAGTGATAGGCGAAAAAGGCTGTCGAGCAAGAGGTGGTGGTTCTATGTCACGAGTGCTCCCGGCACCAAATGAATACTTTTTTACAGGAACACCAGCAATATCTAGTCCTCTTCTAGCTACATAAACATGGGGAGAACAAAGAATATTAAAATAATAGTTCTAAATGCATATGTTTGTTCAACTTATGGAAGACAAAAACACCAACATGAAAGTTACGTGTGTTGACTTGTCTTCTATGTTAATTAAAATAATGCACAAACCATTATTTAATAAAGGAAAACAGTAGAATTTAAAGAAATACCTGATGATAAACATGAAACACCATCATCCAAGTAATTCTGCTCAACTTGGTGTGCTTTATCAGTCTTTCTTGCAACACGAGAATTAGCTTTTGAATCAGGTTTTGGAGTTTGAATCATTGCTCCTCCGAGGGAAACTCTTCGACTAGCTGCCCCACCAGTTGACATCCTAGGTCCCTTTTTTACACTCTGGGGCTTCGAAGGGCTCGGTTTTGACCCATATAGTGCCTCCTGTTCCGCTATCATTTGTCCCTGAAGTTTCTTCAGATCCTGATATAGAAAATAAATTTAGATGTTTTGAAGAAATAACAAAATATATATTTATTGTATATACTTATTCATTGATTGATACAACTTTGTGAAGATCTCAAAAGTAAGTTACACTACTAAGGTTTTGAGTAAGATGCCCATACCCGCTGCTTGCGGCGTTCTTGCTCTTTCTTTTCCCGTAATATGTTGTACTCTTCCAGCATGGAGAGCAGGCAAATCTAGAAAGCCACACAAAAGCAGGAATCATTTTGCAGCAAATTTATTTGAGCAACCAAACCAAATATTCTTATAAAAAAATGGTAATGATAAAGTAGAAAGAGAACTTACACCATCATAGGTGAACTGAATGCCTTTTTCCTTTTCCCATGCTAAAGTTTTTGAAGTCAATGCATCTACCATTGCTATTTGCAAGAGAGAGAAGTTAGATTTTAGAACAGGCACAATCATCTTTTATGCAGGAAGCAGATGAGAATGTTTAGCAGAGAAATGTTGAATGATGAATGTAGTGGAATAAGAAAGGAAAAACAATATCATTAGACCCATAATTTAAACCAGTACTGTTAATTTTGGTATGCAGAATATTGATATCGGCTCATTTTGGCAGTGGCACCTCTCCGTACAAAAATTAAGTCAAATTCACACAGAATTACGTAATGTAGTCCACTGAATCTATTTCAAGTGCAGGTTCCTTTTTCCAATTTTAATCTTGTTGCTTTATATCACTTAGTGATAATATAGTTACAAATCACCACAAATAAAGATACCATAAAGATCTATAAAATACCTGGGATTTTATTAACCAAGGCACGTGCTTTCTCAGCTCGCTTGAGAGTAAGATGAGCACCTCTCCCAGCATTGTATCGATTGTCATCCTGGAATATTAAGAAAATGTCGTAAGCATGAACTGAAAAAAAAAAAGTTGAAATGGAATGGTGGCAGGATGATGCAGGCAACTAACCCTGTTGTATTCCTCAAGCCAAGACTCCTCATCACAGGCTCCCAACCATTTCTCAACCTTTTCAAGTATTTCTTTTCGGCTTAAAGCTTCCTCTTTAACTTGAGCAATCTGAACTTCAATTTGTTCAAGCACACAAGCAGGGTCCACAGTTCCTGCAAAGAGACAGGCTTTATAAGTTTCCAAAGGAAATAGTATTGTGTCCAGAAATTCCTTAGTATAAAGTAGTACTTACCGGACTCTATAGCTTCAACAGCATATTCAACAGCACTATCTATTTCTGGAACCAGATGAGTCTTTCGACATATCTCCTCTAGTTCTGTTCTCTTCTTCAAAACAAGCTCTTTCATTTTGCTTGATTTTAACTCTTCTAATCTTGATACTTCTGCTTCAACCTGCGTGAAAATTATTACTTCGCCATGAACTCAACACATAGCCAAAACATGTAGCTTTACAAATATTTTAGTCAAGTAACTTATAACTCACACATTTGATGAAGTCCACAGACAAGGTGTTAGTTTCAGTTATTTCATGTTCTGAAGCAGCTATGTTACATGTAACATTCTGAAACATCTGTTGCTCTTCAATAGGTGTATCCATCAAGTTCCAGAGCTCCAACATTGATGTTGCAAGATCTTGGAGCTGTCAAATCAAAGCAACTTTGACTATCAACCAGAAAGGAAAGAACACAAAATTCAATTCACAAAGTGACAGAATAAGTCTTTACCTTCTGCATTCTCTGCAATTTTACTTCGCGTAGTTCTTGTATAGCAACAACCAATCGTTGGATGGTATCATTACTTACACTGTTAGATCCTTCTGATTCGCCTAAGCTGGGATGGATTTCATTGATTATCTGCTTAAAGTCTAGACCAAGCACTGAGCATAGAGAGTTCAACGTATACAGGTGCTCCTGGACCTTTTTGAGGCGACTACTCTGCATTCAAAAAGAAGATACAAGCCTCATTAGCTTTATATACAGTATCTAGAGAAGATGCTGTAAGTTGATCAAACAGTAAAATATGAACTAAAGCAAACATTACCTTTTCAATCTGAAGTGCCTGCAGCTGTTTGTGCAGATCTTCAAGTTTTCTCAAGGACAAATCAATTTCATCTACAACAGCTGGAATATATTCTCTTGGTCCATAAATCTCCATTGAGATAACTTGAATTTGCTCGTGAACTTCTATAAATTGATTTCTACGCTCAGACTTCCTTTTACGCATCTCCTCCAACTGTGGCAGAATTCTTGCATGCTCTTCCTTTAAACTTCCAGCATTTTGATCAGACTAGAAAACAACAGAGATAAAAATCATATTATTAGTCTTAACCAATATATCACTATATCAGATAAGAGAGGATGCAAATTTCTTTTAAATGCTAATTTACCACTTTCAATTACGGTCAGATAAATCATGTCATTATGCACAGTTTCACTCAGAATCTCTTTGGCAAAGCCCATCAGTCAAAACACAGCCACACTAAAACGAGAATAAGAAAATTAGCAATTCATGAAACATCTCTAACCTGCCTAGTATGGACTGGTCGCTCCCCCATTGCTGAACAGATGGCTGCAAGCTCTGCCTCGCAATCAGCAATTGCCTGCCTTAATTGAGCTCTATTACGATTGGCATGATCAACCTTCCTTCTATATACTTCTAGGCACTCTTGTTCAAGCTCAAAAAGCATTCTATCTCTCTCAGTCTCATTCTCCCCGACTTCATCCCATATTATCTGGTAATTAAATAAGGAAACCCATGAGATTTTCTTCAAAGTCTCTCTGTATATTCTTCAATTCATCTGCTGGTGGGGGAGGATACCGCAGAAAAGATAACTGCAGAAAGCATGAATGAATGTTTTTACCTGAAGTTCATACAAGAGGGACCCACAAGTTGTTTCAGCTTGCAAAAGGGGATCACTTTGAGGTTGAGACATTTTGGAACACTTCTACCTGCCAAAACACACTCTGATAAGTCATAAATACTTGCAAAAGTTTAAGACACAAATCCCCGTTGTAAATTTGACTTCGAATTAATGGGTCACATTGACAGATATGGAAATCAAGTAAATACTTGCAGCAACAGGAAAGCAATTTCTAATTTTTACAAATAAATAAGTTTTTTTCTCAAAGGAAAAAAAATGCTTTCAACTAATCGATCCTAACTGTAGAAAGGAAATTAGTATCAATTTTGACTGAGGTCCAAATGCAATAACTGTAGTCTATGCTTAAGAGGTAGCTATCATTCCCGCACAAAAATAAGTAATTCGGAACCCTAAACCCACACCGATTAACACAATGATGGCTCCGAGGGAGCAAAACAGCTCAACACTAAGGAAGAAAAAACAATACTCCACTACCAACACTGCAGCAAAAATGGCAGATCCCTAGAACTTAAATTTTATGAATCCCACCGTATCAAATGGAGAAACGAACACCAGTAAACAAATCAAAAACAGATAATTGAATCCCGAAACTTTAATTTCAAACTTATTTTAAGAATAGAAAGGAAGAGGAAGAGGGGGAAAAACGCGCACGGGTTTGTTCTATCAATCTGATTCAGAGAAACGCTAATATCGATCTGAGCTGGAGAGAAACATGAAACTAGCTACATTTTTCAAAACCAAATTCGAACGCTTCCGAATTTTTTTTTATTTTTACTTTATTTTAACATCTGAGGCATTTCGATCTCGCAGTGTT
>NC_029780.3:86142668-86181171 GCF_000817695.3 Arachis duranensis
ACCCTCCGAAACAGAACAGAATCTCAAATGTTAAATAACTGAAAATCAGTGAATGGTGTGAGTGGAAACTAACCTGAACAACAACAACAAGAAAACACAAATCAAAAATGATTTGACTGAATTTCTTCGTGATTCGATTTTTCTTTTGTCGAAGAGGAAGAGGGAAAACGATTGGATATTTTTCAGAGAGAGAGAGAGAGAGAGAGAGAGAGATAGTCTTTTGTTGAAGTAAGGGTTTTTGATTTGAAGTTTGAATTTGATGAGAGCAGGAAGGGGGGGAGGGAAAGTAGCCGTTATGATTTGGAGGGGACCGTTGACGAGCGCTTTTGGATCCATTTTGATTTCCATTTATTTATTGCTTTCTGTCTGTTATGTTACCTGCTTTGTCCAAAGTCCAAACAATTCCAAATTAAAAAGATTTTTAAAAAAATAAGTAGAAAAATAATAAAATAATAAAATGAAGACTTAATCACTATTGATATTGTAATTTTTATTGTTTGTGAATATTATTATCTTAATTTAAAAATAAGTAAATATTTATCTTTTTACTTTATAACTTTCTCATTCTAGATAAATTTATCCAAAATAGTTAACTACATGGGTAAAAAATTATTAATTTATTTTTTTATAAAATTTAATTTTAATTTATTTTTTAAAAAATAAAAATTTCCAAAAAAAAATCTAATTCTAAGACTGGTTTGTTGTGTTGAGTTGTGAGCCATGACTTTGTATGATTATAAAGTGAGATATATTAATGAAAAGATTTTGAATTTCAGGAGAATGTGAATTTTTGGATAGGAGACAGAGAGTGCTTAGTGCTTACATTTCGATTTCATTGCATTTATTCATTGTGTTTTAGTAAAGTAACGCCCTTAAAGTGTTAAATATAATTACTATATTACCCCGCCCCGATCCTCGCCGTGGGGAGATAATTGCCCCCATCCCCATTCCCCGCGTTCCCCGTGTTCTCCGCGGGTCCCCATTCCCCATCTCTTTATGTTGAATATTTATATGAAAATTACAATAAAAATTTTAAAAAATATAAAAAAAAAAGACAAAACATTATTACAACACACAAACATACATGTCTTATCCAAGATTACAACTTACAAATCAAGAAATATAAAATAAGAAATCATAATCCATAAAACACCCTACCCTCCACGCGATTCCATCGCCACCACCTACCTAACCACCTCAGCACCAAACAATCACAAGTAATACACAAGCAATATTCATGTATAACAAGTAATTCAAGAAGCAAGTAGGCATATCAACCAACAAAAAAAGTACAACACAAATATGAATATGTTAACATACATCATAAACAAGAATATCATATATTTAATATGAATTTGACATAATAAAAAAATAATTACCTAAACTCCTAAATCCCCATATCCATCACATAGTCCCAAGGAATTGGAATTTTCGACCCTGATTTATCTATATTATATCAACCAACAATTTACAAGAGTTAAATTTAACATGAAATTGAAATTTAATACAAAATAAAATTTGAGTTATTAGTACTTTTACCTAAAGAGTGTATCCAGTGCTGAGTGCAAATTAACGCCTCAACAAGTTCACAATCCAATTTATTGCGATGTGGATGTATAACTCGACCACCGGTGCTAAAAGCAGACTCTGAGGCAACAGTAGAAATAGGAATGGCTAGAAAATCTCTTGCAATCTTTTGTAAAGTTGGATATTTCACTCCAATATTTTTCCAGTAGCCCAAAATGTCAAATTTTTCCAAATTTGTTTTATCTACCATAACACTCTCTTCCAAATAGAAATCCAACTCAGTTTTCGCGGCGCAGTCTTCAGATGTATCTTCCACAAATTGCAAGTAGATAGATTTAAATTTTCTCTTTGAAGATCCTTCATCATGTCCAACATCCAAAGTAGAAGCTGAATTATGATCATTTGTTGCTCTTCTTTTAACCCTAGCCTTAAGTTGATATTCACATACTAATTCTTCCATCATTTTCTTCACCTTGCTCAGATGATTCTCACTTTGAGATCCATATATTTTAGGGAAAAAAAATTTCAATAACTTCATCTTATACCTAGGGTCTAAGATAGCTCCCACAGCCATGACTTCATTAATTTGATCCCAATACTTTTCAAACTTACTAATCATATTTGTTGCCATTCTATGAACTATCTCATTGGGACTACACAACCACTCATTCAATGCCAATCTCATTTCACACACCTTGGGAAAGTACAAATTTGTCGTTGGATTTAAAGTGCCAGAGAATAATTCAGTCACACTATAAAAGACTTCTAATTTATCAACAAGTTCATTTGCCATTTCCCACTCATCATCAGATGGTACAACTTTATACAGAGATTCACGGTGTCTTAAACGCTCAAAAACTTCTCTATATGGCAAAGCAGAAGTAAGCATTAGATAAGTTGAATTCCATCTAGTTCTACAATCAAGTGCAAGCTTTCTCCTATAATTAATATTCAATTGCCTACAAGTCTCTTCAAATTTTTCTTCCCTCTTTGGTGTTGCAACCCAAAAAGAAACACTATCTCTGATTTTTTCAATAGAACCATATATTGCATTCATGCCATCTTTCACAATCAAATTCACAATGTGAGCACAATAACGCATGTGAAAAAATTCCCCTCTCTTAACAAAGTTAGATGGTGAAATCTTATCAAGCAAAAGATGAATCATGGCATCATTTTTACTACAATTATCAACCGTTAAAGTTGATAATTTTCTATCTATGTTCCAATCATACAAGGAATTCACCAAAGCATCACTAAGAACTTCAGCAGTATGAGGTGCAGGCACATATGCAAACCTAGAATAATGTAAATATAATAAACAATCATGACATTAAAAAATCAAATATTTAAAAGATGCTAAAAGCATAAATAATACCTTATAAGTCGACATTGCAAGTTCCAATCATCATCAATAAAGTGAGCCGTAATCGCCATATAGCCTTTGTTTTGACAATCAGCACTCCACATGTCAGTAGTTATAGCAATGCGGCTTGAATTTTTTCCCAACAATTTTAGAAGCTTTGCCTTTTCAGCTTCATACATCAACATCATTTCTCAATGTATTTCTTGTATAAAATTTGATCAAAGGTTGAGTCTCAGCCATAAACTCATGAAAACCCACTTGTTCAACAAATGACATAGGGTGTTCATCCCTAATAACCCATTTTGTGAGTGCTCGTCGTGCTGCCTCTTGACTAAATGTGAAGTTTCCAACCAAAAGTGAATCCGTTGGCCTTCCCGTTCCTGTAGAACCTGATGATTGTTGCACTGTTTTTAATATTGACTATTTTGGTCCCCTAACAGTACGAATCGGGCAAATTCTAATGTGATCATGCAAGTGCTTAGTTCCTTGCTTCGTGTCACCTCCAATCTTTCTTTCGCAATATTTACATATTTCCTTCCACTTTCCATCTATTTTCTCCCTCCTAAAATGTTTCCAAGCCTCAGATGTTAATCCTTTTTTGTTAGGACTGTTTTGCACTTCTTGGCTAACTTCTTGTCCTCCCTCTTAAGCTAAAATCGGATGTGATTTTTGTAGTGGTGAATTCCAGAACAGGTAAATTCCCCCTCTCCTTTCGGGAACTCTCTTCTCTAGGGATTCCAATTCTATTTCTATTGACTCTTCCATGGGTGTTTTGTATTGCTACAACAAAAAAAGTTTTGGTAACTTACTTACAGATTGTATCTTAAATAAAAGAAACATCAACATCCTTTAAGCTAAGACTAAGGGATGGGGGGAACACTACCGATCCTGAGACAGACGACGAAGCTACATCGATTACAAAAAAATCTGAGTCAGTGGTGGCTTGTCAGATTTGCTGGATCTTTTCCTCTCTTTTTCTTTTAATCTTTTGATGACTACTGCTGCCATTTTTGGGTGAAAGAAAATCTCGACATGGTGCTTTTGGCTCCTATCAAGAGAGGTTGGGCTGGTAAATTCATACCGGAAAAGGCTTTTTGATTGGGGTAAGTGTTTCTTCTTGTCCTTCCTCTTGTGTTCCTTGAATATGTGCTTCAATTGCTTGACCCTCATCATCTTGAGTTGGTTCTATCTCATTATTATTTTCAATAGGAGTTGAGCTAAAACTATCCATCTTGGATATAAACAGTAAAATTTAACACAGAAACACTAAATTAGATTCTAGCTCAACTTCATATACAAAGAAAAAATTCAGAAAACAAAAATAAAAAGCAAAACAGGGCCTGTATAATTCTAAACAACTATATAAAAGCAAAACAGGGCCTGTATAATTCTAAACAACTGTATAATTCTAAACAACTATAAATAAAAAGGAGTGAAAGTGGATGATCTTGAATCACACAAATTTGCAACGGGACTGCCATGTAAATTGACGCCAACACTACAAAGGAGGATTTCATGGAACCATTATTTCATTCTTCTCTATTTGAATTGCTGAAAAAGTTAATTTACTAACAATACAGTACAAACATTGTTTATGAGTTGAAACTTGAAAGCTAAAACTTAAAAGTAAGTAGAAAAAAATACCTTATCCATTTCGCCAGGAAAATGGATATCCCCAGAAAATATTTGTAATTCAATCTTTTTTTTTTCTTCTCCATTCGCACCATATATAGAACTCCATGTATGGTATGCTCACAGCATATACATATATAAATTTAATTAAATTAATATGTTTTAAACTATAACTATTAAGCATCCTCACAGTACATACTTGTGATGCTGATGGCTTTGAGAATATGCATGAGATACCAAATACACAAATTGTAGAATGTCAACCAAGCATAATTTTGTTATTCTAAAAATTGAATTTGGAATATAATAATTAAATTAAACAACTTAAACTCCCCCAACCCCTAATTTTCTCCAAGAACAGCAACATCAAATGACCAACTTAAGTAGGTAAAGAATGAACAAGAAACAGACATCTAAAACCACATACATACTACTCAATATATGAAGGCAGCTTTTGCTCAGGTCAAAGTCTGGGCTTTCCCAAATAGAAAACCATCATTCTGTGGACATTAAGAAGAATCAAAATTGACAGCCAAGTTTGGCCAGAGGACCGTTACCAATTTATGTAATTTCTCCAACATAATATTAAGCATATCAACAAACACTAGTATAATGAGGCTTTTTCATAAATAAGAACACCCTACTGTAACATAAGAGCCACTAATGATAAAAAATTTGCACATAATTTCTTTCTCTTTTATATTAAACCCATAAAACCTGCTTTTTCATAGCCAAGTACTGTCTTCTGGCAGCCACAACACTGTTGCAGCACCCACCGTATCAGCATTGCAGTAGTCACAGCAGAACCAAAATTAAAACTGTGGCCAAGACTTTAACTTGTAAATATAAGATATATGGATTCAAAATTAAAATTTGATATCATGATCATATGTTTAACCTAAGTGACTGGATGAGTAAATTTTCCTTGTTACCAACAATTACCAGCAAACATTTAATGTTTTGTAGTAAAAATTATTATGCTATCATATGATTTTATACGATGATATTTTCTCCCAGCATGGCATAAACAGAACAGCCAACAAAATCAGAAGTTGAGAACCGCATTCATTAACAAAAACAGCAACCACCAACATCAAAAAATCAAAATCAAAATCAAATTCATGAAAAAAAAAGAATTTTAAAGTATGAAAAATTACATTATCAGAAACTAATTATTAATTAGCATGCACTCAAATTAATGAAGTAAAATGCCAAAATCCAAGCAGAAAAGGAGAGAACAGTGAATCTTACCAGGGATAAGGGAGAAATGGCCGAAGAGGTGACAGACGCAGGTGAAAAGAAGAGTAGAGATGCGATGTAACAATGCAAGACGGCGGCGGCGTAGGAGTTGAACAGACTCAACGGAGCAGCAACGTTGGCGAAGAAAGAGGGGAACGGCGAGGTGCGGTGATGACGCGGTGAGTGGGCCGGCTGAAACAGACAGTGGTGAGGCCGCGAGGGAGGTGTTCGGAGGTGGCTGGCTGGGTGCAAAGAGGACGGAGAGAACGCAGAAGGGGGGGTTCGCGTCTTCGCGAGGAGGGTGAGGGTGACTGGGTAGCTGACTAGCTGGTAGCGGCACTAGTGTGAGAAAAGAGGGGCTAGGGTTTCCAAATTTTCGATATATATATATGGAAGGTGAAATGACTAAAAAACCAAAGTAAAAAATAAATTACTAATGATATTTAAGTAATTTAATATATTCGGGGAATGTGGGGAATATGGGGACGGGGACGGGGATCCCCGCTCGGGTCCCCGCACCTGCTTCGGGGGAATTTTGTCCCCCATCCCCGTCCTCGCAGGGAAAATTCCCCGCCATCGGGGCCCCATTCGGGGCGGTCCCCACGGGGATCCCCGCCTCCTGGGGATTTTTGACACCCCTAACAAAGAGTATAAATTTTTTTTAGTTAATTTTTATTATAGTGATTATATAAGTGTTGTTAAAATTAAAGTCACCTTTTTTTTATTTGATCACATTTGTTTAAGTAATACTTTTTAGAGTAAAGTATCGTTTTTGTCCTTAACATTTGGAGTAAGTCCTATTTGTATTCCTAATGTTTCAATTATCTTATTTGTATCCCTAACGTTTGTAAAAGTGATTCAATATTATTCTACTATCAATTATATACATCATGAGCTTTAGTTTGAGTTTTAAAAATCTCTTCTTAAAGTTAGAATACAAATGTCTGAGATAGAATCGATGATCCACTCCGAAAAATAGCTCATTAAAAGTTGAAATTAATCCCTACGACATTTACATAATTCATTTTTTTAGGGACATAATTGAACATAAACACAAATAGTTGGTACAATATTGAAATCAAACACATTCAAGTGAGACCTAATTAAGAATGAATACATCCAAGTGAGAATAATTGGAAAATATAATCTGATTTGTTAGTATAATTGACGTCAGGATAATATTGACTCACTTTTATAAATGTTAGAGATACAAATAGGACGATTTAAATGTTAGGAATACAAATAGGACTTACCCCAAACGTTAGGGACAAAAATGATACTTTACTCTACTTTTTAAAAAGTGTTACTTAACAATAACAAAAAAAGTGTTATTTTAATTTTAGTAACACTTTTCGAAACACCACTACTATGCTTTTTTTTTTTGTGAAGGATGAGGGTCAAAGACTCCGAAACAAGGAAACAAAACCAAACAGCAACGAAACTAAGTACCCCCTCAATCTGAGGGTGCCAAAGCTATCTAGAACTAAAGCATATCTAGTCCTAGGGGGAGGGTGGTCAAACACTTGGATTCCATATGGAAGTGATAAACCCAATTTTGTAGTTTATCTTGTGCTCAATTTGGAGGGTTTTATCAACTTTTCTCACATTTATTCAATGAAATAGCATGGTTTTATAATTCTCCCTAAATTTGTGCTTAAGTGTGAAAACATGCTTCTAGGCCTTAAAATGACTAAATTTAATTCACTTTAATTCCATTCGATGCTTTGATATGTTTGTTAAGTGATCTCAGGTTTAGAAGGCAAGGATTGGATTGAAGGAATGAAGGAAAAGCATGCAAAGTGGGAGAGCTCATGAAGAAATGAAGGAACCGCAAAGTTGTCAATCCTGACCTCTTCGCACTCAATCGATCATAACTTGAGCTATAGAGGTCCAAATGAGGCGGTTTTAGTTGCGTTGGAAAGCTAACATCCGGTGTTTCAAAATGATATAAACTTTGCAATAGTTGCCTGATGTATAGAGACGCGTACACGCACATGATGCACACGCATCGCAGGATCAGCGTGGGTCCATTTTGGCAACTCGTTGGGGGCAATTTCTGAAGCATTTTGGGCCTAATCCAACTCATTTCTGATGCTATTGAACCCAAGGATTGAGGGGGGAATGAACCAAGTAGTCATAGTTTAGTTTTTATCATGTTTTAGGTTAGAATTCTAGAGAGAGAAGCTCTCCCTTCTCTCTAGATTTAGGATAAAAATTAGGGTAAAGTTAGGTTAATCTCTCTCAAATTTATCTCTCAATTCTTGTTTTGATTTCAATTCTCTTTATATTTTAGTGTTCTATTATTTTAATCTTCTTAGTTTCTCTTGTTAATTTCTTGTTTTACTCTCTTTTATGTTTATGAACAATTGTTGGATCTCAATTTCTCTCTCATGCAATTTTATATTTCTATGCCTCTTTGATGTTTATCTTCATTGTTATTGTTGATTTCTTGCTTATGTTAGTTATGAGTTTCATTAATTCTTGCATTTTGTGATGTTTACTTTTCTTGCACTCAAGGTGTTTGATGAAATACTTTTACTAGTTTTTGAGTAGTTTTCTTTACTCTTGGCCTAGGCTAAGGGAATTGAGTGACCTTGAGTCATTGGATCTCAATGAATTGGTGATTTGAGAACCCTTGTGATCAATTTGATACTCATTGACACTAACCTACTACTAATCTAGTTAGTAGATAGGTTGGGACTTATGGGTTGATGTTGATCAAGCCATTTGATGTACCTCAAGCTTAGGAGTAGATAATACGTACTTAAAGCTCTTGGAGGTAGACTTAATGAGCTTGATTACTCATAATTATCAATATATGGTTTGTAGACAAGGATGGTGATCTCAATCACCTATGTTTAGCCAAGAGTATTTGTCCTTTCTTTTATTAGTTAATTGTTCATTTACTTTCTTTTCCATTTATTTTCTTGCCAAAAATATAAAAATCAAACCCCTTTATTCTTCATAGCCAATAATTGAGCACTTCATTGCAATTCCTTGTGAGACGACCTGGAGTTCAAATACTCCGGTTAATTCTTATTTGGGGTTTGTTACTTGTAACAACCAAATTTAGTTTGATTTGAGGATTGACTATTGGTTTGGACTATACTAACAACGAAGTTATTTTGTGGAATTCCGAACCGATGTAAATCTTCTCTTATCAAATTAATGGCGCCGTTGCCGGGGAATTGCATTGGTGTTATGTATTGGCTATTGTGAATATGTGAATATGTTTGTCTTTTGCTTATTTGTTGGTTTTTGTTAGGTTAAGGACTTTGTTCTTATTTTTGTTAGTTTTTATTTTTAATTGCTATTATGAATTTTCATCCTCTCTTTGGCAATGAGTTTGGTTCAAATTATGTTGTAGGTAATGGGAACTACAATGGTAACATGCATCAAGGATGGAACAATCAAAGATGGGAGGAGCCTTAAGGGATTGATCAACCTTCTTGGCAAGAACAACCTCCAGTTTCTTATGGGTATAATTCTAATCCTAATGCATATCAATCTAATGGATGTGGTGATCCTTATTGTAGTTGTCAACAACCACCACCACATGCCTATGAACCACCTCCTTAACATAATTTTGAACCACCATACTCACAAGCCTCATACCACCAAACACCTCCATATGACCCTAATCTTTATGCACCATACCAACCACCATATGAACCATATGAACTATATGAAGAACCACCCTAATTCCACCACCAATACCCTCAAGAACCACCACCTCCACACTATTACCAAGATGAATCACCTCCCATGTATGATAACTTTCAACCACAAGATGAATTTTCCTTTCCACCACAACCCTCCATGGAAGAACACCCATATCCATTCATTCGAGAGCAATATGATCCTACGTATGCTAATCAATTGGAACAAAAGCCAATGGATTGCTTCAAGGAAGCAATGGACCGGCTTCAAGAAATCATTCGTCAAAAGGAGCAAGAGGAAGCCCAAAGGAGGAACGAAGCTATCGAGGCTAACGTTGCCAAAATTAAAGCCAACTTGGGCGCATGGGATTCATACCGTAGACAAAGCATCTCCACGGATGAATGTGAGAAATCAACCGAAGAGCGGAGCATGGAGTGTGTCGTGCAACAAGTGGAAAGGATGGAGATTGTTGATGAAGAAGAAGTGATTGAAAGCCAAGGCAAAGTTGAACAAGAGGTGGATTTCAAGTTGGATGACACTTCCACACCAAGCAATGTGGTTGATTTTGTGAAAGTTGTTGAACCTTCTTCCATTGAGCTTGAAGGCGATGTTAAGGAGGGTGCGCAACCTCCTAAGCATATAATGAATGATGAAGAATTGAAAGAAGGTGAGCAAGCAACAAATCTTCCTCTTGAAGACAATCCCACACCAACACATGATCCTTTCGTATTTGAGGAATCTTCTCCTATTGAAATTAAGGTAGATATTGAGGTGAGTTCCACATTACCTCCAAGTTGTGACATGAAAAGTAGAGAAGAGCTAGAAGAAGTCGGTAAAAAAGTGGTTGAATATGAAGAACTTTGTCAAGAAGAGGACATGGAAGAAGCTTGCCAAGAGGTGGAGGTATTCAAAGAAGAGCACAAGGGAATGGAACTTACAAGACCATTGGAGACATCCCTTCCTAAGTCACCATCCAACATAACATTCAAGTAGGTAAAATTCTTATCTCTAACCTTTACTTTCCCACTTGAATATGGTTTGATTGAGACGGATGAGCAACTTAGAGCTTTTTGTGGAGTTAAGAGTAGGAGAGAATTGGTTAGTGGTAGGCATTACAATCCAAGGTTCATTATGGTTGAGTCATCAAAGTCTAAGTGCAATGGTTGGTATAGTTCTCAATTGAATGGGTCTAGGAGGATGCTTTGGCGCTTATGTGAGAATTCGGATCACCTACCACCCAATTGAAATCATGATGATCAACTTAAAGATGGGTGTAGAAACAAGATTTGGGATCCGGGTATATATGAGGATCAACTTTGGGAGCCCTCCCCATTAAGACTTGGTGAAACTTATTGGAAATCTTGGAGCACAATGGAGAACCAAGCATTGGTGGGAGTTCCAAGATGAGTTCAAGCATAAGCCACCATGACAAGGAGCTTCCCAAATGTCCAACTTAAGGACTTAAACTAAAAGTGCTAGGTGGGAGACATCCCACCATGGTAAACTCTTTCCATTCTCTTGTAGATATAACCAATAAATGAATTGAGTTGCCATTGTAGGTAGTTCTTCTTATTTTCTATACTCTTATACATTTTGCTTTGATTGATAAGTTGTTTGTTAAATTCATGTTTTGATCAGAGTAGTTGTTGTTAGATTGTATTTTACTTGAAGTGTAAGTTTTGTTTGTTTGGTATTTGAAAGTTTTCGAAAAACTAAAAAGATTTGTTGTTAAATTTGATTTTTGATTGTTTTAAAATGCTTGTAGATTAGGAGAGTGCCCTGTTTTTGTTCTAAGCATAAAAAAAGGGCGATGCATGCGTACGCGTACATGACGTGTACGCGTCGATGCGCTACTGCAGCATCCATGCCAAGGACCCGAGAGTTGTGCCAACTCTGGGCCAACTTTGTCCCTCTGACCCAAGTCTCGACCCACGCGGATGCGTACATCACGCGTACGCGTCCATGCGCATATCCCCATCCACGCTTAGGCGCACCTGGCGCTTCCGTGTCCTTCTCTCCTCTGCACACCCACGCGTAAGCGTGCGGTGCGCACGCGCGTCAGTTGCTCGACGCAATTTTTAAACATGCGCGCCCTTCTTTTTTTCTTTACTTCAATTCATTCTTCTATCTTCTTTCTTCCATTACCTTTCTCCTTCCTCTCTTTTCAAAATCCCACTTTTTATTTTCCTTATTTTCATTTTCTTCTATATGTTAAATTTGCATACTATCATTCCTTGCATTTTAATTTTGTTTTCATAGCTTGTTCTTCTTTTCTTTATAAGTCTTTTATTTTAATAATGGTGTTGAATTTTCTTACTCAATTGTTGAAAATTTCTTGGTTAATCTTGGTGCTTCTTAACTTGTTTGATATTGTTGGGTGATGAAACTTTTAAATTAATGCTTAATCTTGTTTTACTCGTATATTCTTTATGCATTGATATGAACTTGCATGTCTTTCATGACCCAGTCTTTCTATTTGGACTTGATGCTTTTGAGTGCTCTTCATGCTTTGACTTTACTCTTGCATCAAGTGTTAATTGGTATGCCATTCGCTTACATTGTTTTCTCACTTACATATTGTAGCTACCATGTATTTGAGAACCTTACTCTTAGTTGGCATTAGCCCCCGCCTATGCTCTATTTGCTTTGATATCCTTGTTGTAGGTTTAATTTTATTTCTTTTTCTCTCCTTTGAGGTTGGCCACCAAGAAGGAAAGGGAAAGGAAAAGTTTCTAAATGGGAAAACAAACAAGTCATCCGCACAACCTTTTGAAGAAGCTCAACAAGTTGTAGCAACCCATCCACCTTGCTCTTCTTTGCTTGCACCGAAGACGGCGCAAATTTTTAAGTGTGGGGAGGTCATTCGACCGATCTCCATGAGTAACAACTTCCTTTTTCAACACCAATTTCTTTGTTAGCTAGTTGTTGCATTGCATGATAAGTCGCATGTTAGTTATAATTTGTATATATTCTATCATTTCTTTTTATGTTAGGACTACTTGGTTAGGGTGATGATTTCTTTTCCAAAAAAAATTGCTTTTAGGGCACCCTACCAATTTGAAAATTTTTTTTGTGATAAACTTGCTTGAAGAATTTATTTTGGAATATGGGTTTTGAGCTAAGAACACAAGCATGTGAGTTTTGAGCCCAATTGTGTGGTTACATCTTATAACCACTTATTTTCTATTCTTGTGTGCATTGTTCTCTTTCTATGATTGTAATCTTTGATTTGTTTGAGTCTGTATATCCATTATTCCATGTATACATGCATTTATATGATTGAGGCTGTCATTTCAAATAGCTCGCTTACCCAAATAGCCTTACCTTTTTTCTCCCATTGTTAGCCAACTTTGAGTCTACGCTTAACCCATTTGTTCTTAATTTTAGCACATTACAAGCCTTAAATAAAAAAATAATAAATGTCCCTTGTTTGGATCTTTGATTAGCTTAGGCTAGTGAGAGTGGTTATTATTCAAGTTTGGGAGAGTTGGGAACATTAGGTTGGGATAAAAGGGTGTTTTTATATTTTCATCAAAATTTTGGGAATTGGGTTAAAGTAAAGTATAATAAAAATCAATGCATATGGAATGTGAATTAAAGGGAATGCATGAGTATGTGAAAAAGTGAAGAATGGATAGTTAGGTTAGTACTCAAATTGTATAGGTGGTCATAGGTTAGGTGGGAAGTTTAAGTTGATCAATAATTCAAATTTCAAGCTCACTTGACCATATGCATCCCTACCTTTACCCTAGCCCCATTACAACCTGTGAATAAGCCTTCATGATGAATGTATGCATGCATTGAATAATTGTTGATTGTTAGATGAAAGACAAATCTTGGAAAGCATGAGTAAAAAAGAATTGAGTGATTGACCCTATACACTTGAGCGATTAGAGCGGATACACTTTTGGTGAGGGTTCGATGCTCAATTCCTTATTCCCAGCTTTCATGAGCTTTCTTCTTGCAAGTCTATTTGAACTTCATTTCTACATTTTTGAATTGGTAGGATTTATGAATCATCATACTACTTAGCCCTACATGTGCATATGTATTCTTGGGGATTGATTTACTTTTAACCAAGAAGGTAGAATCATTTTGCATTTAGTTGAACACATATAGATAGGTGCATATAGTTTATTTGCATTGAATAAATGTTCATACCCCTTTTCTTATCCTTCTTTATTCTTAACATGAGGACATGCTTGGTTTAAGTGTGGGGAGGTTTGATAAACCCCAATTTTGTGGTTTATCTTGTGCTCAATTTGGAGGGTTTTATCAACTTTTTTCACATTTATTCAATGAAATAGCATGGTTTTGTAATTCTCCCTAAATTTGTACTTAAGTGTAAAAACATGCTTTTAGGCCTTAAAATAGCTAAATTTAATTCACTTTAATTCCATTTGATGCCTTGATATATTTGTTAAGTGATCCTATGTTTAGAAGGCAAGGATTGGATTGAAGGAATGAAGGAAAAACATGCAAAGTGGGAGAACTCATGAAGAAATGAAAGAACTGCAAAGCTGTCAATCCTGAATTCTTCGCACTCAATCGATCATAACATTAGCTATAGAGGTCCAAATGAGGCGGTTCTAGTTGCATTGAGGAAAGCTAACATCTGGGGCTTCAAAATGATATAAAATTTGCCATAGTTGCCTGATGTATAGAGACGTGTACACGCACATGATGCGCACGCGTCGCAGGATCAGCGTGGGTCCATTTTGGCAACTCGTTGGGGGCGATTT
This sequence comes from Arachis duranensis, assembly GCF_000817695.3. Classification (NCBI taxonomy): domain Eukaryota; kingdom Viridiplantae; phylum Streptophyta; class Magnoliopsida; order Fabales; family Fabaceae; genus Arachis; species Arachis duranensis. Next base: position 86,156,835 of record NC_029780.3, read on the forward strand.
CTGAAGCATTTTAGGCCCAATCCAACTCATTTCTAATGCTATTGAACCCAAAGATTGAGGGGGGAATGAACCAAGTAGTCATAGTTTAGTTTTCATCATGTTTTAGGTTAGAATTCTAGAGAGAGAAGCTCTCCTTTCTCTCTAGATTTAGGATAGAAATTAGGGTAAAGTTAGGTTAATCTCTCTCAAATTTATCTTTCAATTCTTGTTTTGATTTCAATTCTCTTTATATTTTAGTGTTCTATTATTTTAATTTTCTTAGTTTCTCTTGTTAATTTCTTGTTTTGCTCTCTTTGATGTTTATGAACAATTGTTGGATCTCAATTTCTCTTTCATGCAATTTTATATTTCTATGCCTCTTTGTTATTGTTGATTTCTTGCTTATGTTAGTTATTGGTTTCATTAATTCTTGCATTTTTGTGATGTTTACTTTTCTTGCACTCTAGGTGTTTGATGAAATGCTTTTACTAGTTTTTTAGTAGTTTTCTTTACTCTTGGCCTAGGCTAAGGGAATTGAGTGACCTTTTGTCATTGGATCTCAATGAATTGGTGATTTGAGAACCCTTGGTGATCAATTTGATACTCATTGACACTAACCCACTACTAATCTAATTAGTAGATAGGTTGGGACTTATGGGTTGATGTTGATCAAGCCATTTGACGTACCTCAAGTTTAAGAGTAGATAATACGTACTTAAAGCTCTTAGAGGTAGACTTAATGAGCTTGGTTCCTCATAATTGTCAATATATGGTTTGTAGACAAGGATGGTGATCTCAATTGCCTATGTCTAGCCAAGAGTATTTGTCCTTTCTTTTATTAGTTAATTGTTCATTTACTTTCTTTGCCATTTATTTTCTTGCCAAAAATATAAAAATCAAACCCCTTTATTCTTCATAGCCAATAATTGAGCACTTCATTACAATTCCTTGTGAGACGACCCGGAGTTCAAATACTCCGGTTAATTCTTATTTAGGGTTTGTTACTTGTGACAACCAAATTTAGTTTGGTTTGAGGATTGACTATAGGTTTGGACTATACTAACAACGGAGTTATTTTGTGGAATTCCGAACCGATGTAAATCTTCTCTTATCAGGGAGCTCCTATCCTTTTTTTGCTAGTAGATCTACGACATGGTTAGCTTTATGCAAGGTGTGCACCCATTTGACAATCTGGATTCGACTGGAGAGGGTCTTTATGTCATCGACCAGGGATCTACAGCGGTGGAGAATGCTGCACCCATCATTAATCAAGTTGATAGCCGCTAGCGAGTCAAATTCAACCATCAGCTTCTACACTTCACTTTCAATAGTGATTTGGAGCCCCCTAACTATGGCCTACAATTCGACATGCCTGATGGAGCAGCTCCCCAAATTGGAGGAGAAAGCTTTTGATAAACCTCAATTTAGTGGTTTATCTGGTATTAAATTTAAGGGATTTTAGCAACTTACCTCACATTTATTCAATAAAATAGCATGGTTTTCTGAATTTCTCCTAATTTGTGCTTAAAAGTGAAAACATGATTTTTAGGCCCTAATATTGTTAGATTTAATTCACTTTAATTCCATTCGATGCTAGGATATGTTTGTTAAGTGATTTCAGGTTTAGAAGACAAAGATTGGGTTGAAGAAATGAAGAAAAATCATGCAAAAATGGAGAATTCGTGAAGAAATGGGATTTAGGTAATCTGTCCAACGATGCGTGTACGTGGCCCACGCGTGCCCGTGGGAAGGAATCGTCAAGCGACGCGTACGCGTGACCGACGTGAACCAAGCGTACACGTGACAAGCAGCACGTGATCAACTTAAAGGCAATACGCTGGGGGCGATTTCTAAGCTGAAGGAGGCCCAAATCCAATTCATTTTTTATGCTTTTAAACCCAAGAATTGTAAGGGAATTGCGGGGGTAGTCATAGTATAGTTTTCATCATGTTTTAGGTTAGAATTCTAGAGAGAGAAGCTCTCCCTTCTCTCTAGAATTTAGGATAGTTTAGGTCAAATTTTCTTAGATTCAACTTTAAATTCTTGTTTTGATTTGGTTTTCCCTTTAAATTTCTTGTTATTACATCTTTACTTTTCTAGTTTTACTTGTCATTCCCTTTATTTTGTTGCTTTTATGTTCAGGTACTCTTGTTGATTTTTATTTTTTTTATGCAATTTTATGTTTCCATGTCTTTTTATGTTTATCTTAGTTGCTATTGTTGATTTCTCGCTTATGTTAGTTATAGCTTTTATTAATTCTTGCATTTTGTGTTGTTTACTTTTATTGCACTCTAGGTGTTTGATAAAATATTTTCACTAGTTTTAGAGTAGTTTTCTATACTCTTGGCCTAGGCTAAGGGAATTGAGTGACCTTGAGTCATCGGGTCTCATTGAATTGGTGATTTGAGAACCCTTAGTGGTCGATTTGATACCCATTAATGCTAGCCTACTACTAAGCCAATTAGTAGCTTGGTTAGGACTTATGGGTTGATGTTGATCAAGCCTATTTGACGTACTTCAAGTATAGAAATAAACTTGATGGGTTGGTCCCTCATAATTGTCAATACATAGTTTGTAGACAAGGATGGTGATCTCAATTTCCATGCCTTAGCCAATAGCTCTTTTCCTTTCCTTTATTAGTTAATTGTCATTACTTTCTTATTATTTATTTTTCTTGTCAATTGCCAAATCAAACCCCCTTATTTCTTCATAGCCAATAATTAATCACTTTATTGCAATGCTTTGTGAGACGACCCAAGGTTTAAATACTCTCGGTTTTTATTGGGGTTTGTACTTGTGACAACCATATTAAAACTTTGATTGAGTATTATTTGTTGGTTGGGAACTATACTATCAACGTAATTATTTGTGTGAAATTCCTACCGATGGTAATACTCACATCAAGTTTTTGGCGCCGTTGCCGGAGAATTGCAATGGTGTTATATTATTAGCTATTGTTCATATATGAATTTTGTGAATAGTTTAATTTTTTACTTTATTTGCTAGTTGTAGAATTTTGTTTCTCTTGTTTCTTATTAGTTTTTGTTTTATTTTCTTTTACTATTCTGAATTCTCATCACTTTGGCTATGAGTGTGGTTATAACTATGTTGTAGAAAATAGAAATTTCAATGACAACGTGCATCAAGGATGGAACAAGCAAAGATGGGAGAAGCCTCAAATATTTGATCAACCCTCTTGGCAACAACCTTCCCAAATGTGCTATGAGCAAGAACCATTCTATGATGCATACCAATTCAATGGCTATGGTAGACCTCCTTGTGATTATTAACAACCACTACCATATGCCTATAAACCCCTTTCTCAATATAGCCTTCAACCACCATACTCACAAGCTCTATACCAGTAAACACCTCCATATGACCCTAATCCTTACCCACTATACCAACAACCATATGAGCCATACACACCACACATAGAATCACAACCATTCTAACCTCAATACTTCTAAGAACGACCACCTCCATACTATTACCAAGATGAACCACCTCCCATGTATGAGAACTTTCAACCATAAGATGAATTTTCCTTTTCACCACAACCCTCCATAGAAGAACATATATATCCGTCAATCCAAGAGCAATATGATCCTACCTATGTTAGCCAAGTGAAACTAACGCCAATGGATCATCTCAAGGAAGCAATGGATCGGCTTCAAGCAATCATCCGTCAAAAGAAGCAAGAGGAAGTCTAAAGGACGAATGAAGCTATCAAGGCTAACGTTGCCAAAATTAAAGCTAACTTGGACTCATGGGACTTATACTGTAGACAAAGCATTTCCACGGATGAATGTGAGAAATCAACCGAAGAGTGGAGCATGAAGGAGGTTTTAAAATCCCAGCATGAGGACAAGCAGATGGGGTATGTCTTGCAGCAAGCGGAGGAGGAAGAGATCGTTGAAGAAGAAGAAGTGGTTGAAGACCTAGGCAAAGTTGAACAAAAGGTGGATTTCAAGCTTGAGAACACTTCCACACCAAGTGATGTTGTTGATGACTTTATGGAAGTTGTTGAACCTTCTTCCATTGAAATTGAAGATCATGTTGAGGAGGATAATGTACAACCTCCTGGGCATATTATAGATGATGAAAGATTGGAAGAGGTTGAGCAAGAAGCGAACTCCATCATTGAAGATGATATCGCACCAACTAATGTGCTTTCTTAAAATTGTTGAATTTTCCTCATTGTGTTGTGAAATTGATGACAAGGAGGACCGTGCACAACCTCCGACACGTGACTTGAGCAATGAGGGATGTATATAAGGAGTTGGTGAACAAGAAACTGAAGTCGAGGAAGCTTGTCAAGAGGTGGATGTAATCAAAGGAGAGCACAAGGGGATGACACTTGCAAAACCATTGGAGACATCCCTTCCTAAGTCACCATCCAACACAACATTCAAGTGGGTAAAATTCTTATCTCTAATACTTATTTTTCCACTTGAATATGGTTTGATTGAGATGGATGGGTAACTTAGAGCTCTTTGTGGAGTTAACGGCAAGAGAGAATTGGTTAGTGGGTGGAAATGCCAATCAAGGTTCCTTATGGTTGGAAACTCAAAGTCTAAGTGCAACGGTTGGTATAGTTCTCAATTAAAAGAGGAGGAAGATGCTTTGGTGTCTACTTGAGAATTCAGATCACTTGTCACCCAAATAGAATTGCCTTGATCAACTTGAAGATGCGTGTAGAAACAAGATATGGGATCCGAAAATAGATGAAGATCAATTTTGGGAGCCCTTAGCTTGTGTGGAGCTTCATCAAAGCTTGGTGTAATTAATTGTGAATTTTGGAGCTTATTGGAAGTCTAAGCATTGGTAGAAGTTTAGTGAAGAGTATAAGCACAAGCCACCTTGACAAGGAGCCTCCCAATTGTCCAACTTAAGGAGAATAAATAAAAGTGCTAGGTGGGAGACACCCCACCATGGTAAACTCTTTCCATTCTCTTGTATATATAATCAATGAATGAATTGAGTCGCCATTGTTAGGTAGTTTTCTTCTTTTCATACTTTTTCATATCTTGCTTTGATTGCTAGGTTGTTTATTAGATTCATGTTTTGATTAGAATAGTTGTTTTTGAATTGCATTTTGCTTGAAGTGTAAGTTTTGTTTGCATTCTCTTTGAAAAAAATTTTAAAAAATAAAAGATTTTTAGTTAGATTTGAATTTTGGTTAGTTTAGAGTGTTTACAGGTTAAGAGAGTGTTTAATTCTATTTTTAGGCTTCTTTAAAAAGAAAAAAAGGGTCGCTCCACGCGTAAGCGTGGACAACGCATACGCGTCGTATGCTTATGTTTGAACTTCTGGTACAAAAACGAGAGAGTTGTGCTGGAGTTGTGCGGCTTTTGTGCGAAGAGGAAAATCTATGCCCACGCATACGTGTCACCTTCTCTTTTTGGCATCTCACGCATATGCATGGGGAACGCTTACGCGTCACTTGCCTTTCTGCTTTTCGCGCGCACACGACACCCATGGGCGCGCGTCACCTTCGTGCCTCAGCTGCCCTGTTTTTGTTTCTTTCTTTCTTCTTTCTTCTATCCTTCTTCTTTCTTTCTTCCTTTCTTCTTCTTTCTTCTTCCTTTCTTACCTTCTTCTTCTCCCTCTCTTTAAAACTCCACTTCTCATTTTTTATCCACTTTCTTTTCTTTTGTTTATTGCATTTGCATGCTTTTATTCATTGCATTTTTATTTTGTTTTTGTAGCTTGTTCTTATTTTCTTTTCTAAATTTCTTATTTTAGAATTGGTGTTGAATTCTCCTACTCAATTGTTGAGAATTTTTTGGATTATTTGGTACTTCTTGACTTGTTTGATATTGTTGGGTAATGAAACTTTTAGATCAATGCTTAATCTTTTAGATATCCTAGTTATTCTTATCAATGGTGATGAGAATTATATTTTTGCTCCCACTCAGTCAACCTCTAACTATGAAGGTAAGTCAAGTGGACAAACCAATTTAACACCTAAAGTCCTAGTCAACTCCTAAAGAAAGACTAGAGTTATAGGAATCTAAATCAATAAGCAAAGATAACAATTATCAATCACGATGAGTTTGAAAACTCAAGAGTTACCAATTAATCAACTAGAACCAAGAATATAAGAAACTAAATAAAAACCATATGTTTGAAAGACCTCAATTATTAATAAAAGAAATCACATCCAACATGGAAAAGTTCATAAGTTAAATTGAGAAAATAAATAAAACATTGAACCTGTAATTAAAGAGAAGTAGTCTGAACATAATAGAAATCCTAAATTCTAATCCTAATACCTAAGAGAGAGGAGAGAACCTCTCTCTCTAAAAACTACATCTAAATCCTAAAACTATGTATGAATGTATGTTGTATGATCTGATGTGATGAGTCTCTGCATGTTCCCTGACTTTAATCTGTGTTTCTGGGCCGAACTTTGGGTTAAAATGTGGCCCAAAACTGTCTCCAGCATATTCTGTAATTTCTGCAGATCGCACATGTCACACGCGTACGCGTCATTCAGCGATTTTTCTCTCCATGCGTACGCGTCAGGCACGCGCTCACATCGTTTGCGCGAACTCCAATTGACGCGTATGCGTCAAGCACGCGTACGCGTTGCTGTGATTTTATCCAATTCGCGCGCACGTGTTAGCCATGCGTGCACATCACTGTCCGCTAGTTGTCTCCTTTATTTCTTGTTCTCCTTCCCTTTTTGCAAGCTTCCTCTCCAATCTCTAAGTCATTCCTGCCCTATGAAGCCTGAAACACTTAACACACAGATCACGGCATCGAATGGTATAAAGGAGAATAAAAATATACAATTAAAAGATCTTTAGGAAGCAGGTTTTCAATCATAGAACAATTTGGGAAGGAATTGTAAATACATGCTAATCATATGAATAAGTGGGTAAAGACTTGATAAAAACCAATTAATTAAACACAATATGAATCATAAAATAATGGTTTATCAACCTTCCCACACTTAAACATTTGCATGTCCTCATGCTTAGCTTAAGGAGATAAAACAAATGAGTAGGGAAAAGTAAGACTCATGCAATGCAACCTATGAATGTGAATGCAACTACATGCTAAAATGATTTTACCTACTTGGTGAAAAAAAGTAAATAAATCTTTCAAGAACAAATATGAAATGGATTTCGCTAATTCAAATCACAAGATAAAGTACAAATAACTTGCAAGAAGAAAATAGCTCATGAAGGCAGGGAACAAGGAGTCGAGCATCGAACCGTCACTAGAAGTGTATGCACTCTAATCGCTCAAGTGTTTAAGGTTCGATCTCTCAATTCTCTACTAACCTTGCTTTCTAAGGCTTGCTTTTCTTCTACCAATCAACAAAGAATTAATGCACAGATACACATATCAAAAGGTCTTTTAAGGGTTGTAATGGGGTTAGGGTCAAGGTAGGATTGTATTTGGCCAAGTGGACTAAAATCTGAATCCTTAATTAACTTAACTTCCCACCTAACTTAGGACAATCCATGTAATTACAACGTAGAATTTAACTACCCATTAACGATGTTTACCACATATTCATGCATCTCAAATTTAGGTACAACTCATATGCATTGATTTCACCATTAACTTTGGGGCATTTTGTCCCCTTTTTATTTTTCAGCTCTTTTTCTTTTCTTTTTCTCTCCTTTTTTTCTTTTCTTTTATTTTTCTCAATGCATACGATTAAGGTATTGAATGCATAAACATGTTCTCAACATTTTTCACATTTTCACAGAAAGTCTAACATACTCAATTCTCAAACCAAACGTTTCCAAACCCACTTTTCCCACACTTAATTCATGAGCACTTTCACTAGTCTAAGCTAATCAAGGATTCAAATTAAGGACATTATTATTTTTTACTTAAGAGTTAGTGATGAGCTTAAATAAAGAACAAACGGGGTATAATAGACTCAACATTGGTTTGTAAAGGGTAATGAAAGGTAAGGCCGTATGGGTATGTAGGCTCAGTGAAACAAAGGCCTCAATCATATAAGTGCATGCATACATCAAACAACGAAAATATAGAATTAAGCAAGACAAAGATCACAATTTTAGAGAAAAAAACACACAAAAATAAAATATATTGGTTGATAAAATGCAACCAATCAAATAGGCTCAAAATCTCATTGGTTTTGTGTGTTCGAGCTCTAAATCATGTTCCAATATAATATTTCTTCAAACAAATTTTTTGAAAAGTTTAATTCAAATTAGTAAAATGCTATAGAAAGTTTTCTTGAAAAAGAAAATATTACTTCAACCAAGTGGTAAAATATGCACAAAATCAAACAAACATGCAAATGCAACAACTAATTTAAACATTGGTGTTGAGACAAAAAGGTACTAACCCACGGAGATCGGTATCGACCTCCCCACACTTAGAGATTGCACCATCCTCAGTGCATGCAAAGATGTGCAGGTGGGTGGGGTTTGTGGTTCCTCAGCTGGTGCTCGTTGTAGAGTCTTTCTCTTTACCCTTCCTGGTTGCCATCCTGAAAAGGGAGAAGAGAAAAGGACATGAAGTCAAAGGGATAGAGCAAGGGAGATGGCAGTACGAGTGATAATCATGCCAAAGTAAAGAAGAATGTCATTAGCACATGGTCGCGACTCCATGAAATTAGGACATCAATGGAAATATAGCATGATAAATTGAGACAACTAAATGCAAGATGTTTATTGGCATGCGGGCAAAGGCATGAGTAGCATAGATCAAGCATTAAAAGCCAAAATGTATTATCAGTTATAAAAAACTAACAATAATGTTTGTATTGACAATTATATTTAATTAATAAAATATTGGAAGGGTTTGGTGAAAAACAGGCATTAGAGTAGAAGGATAGAATAATTAAGAATTCACAATGCCATACGGGCGTTTTCACAAACACATAGCATGCATGGGAAATAAGTTGTGAAAAGTATTAAATTGAACATGCAAGCAACCCTATAAAAATAATATATAATTGTCAAACAATTCCTTAATAATCCACAAGCAAAATATAGGAAATAATGACCCAAATAGATTTCTAACACCAATGAACATAATGCAATGAATGAAAGTATGCAAATAAATTAAATGAAATAGGATGGAATTGAAGAGGGGTGAGAGGTTAAAGGAATGAAGAAGAAGAAAGTAAGAAAGAAAGAAGAAAGAAGTAGAAAGGAGAGAAGAAAGATGCAAATGCGTAAAAACTGAACGAGCCATGCGACGCGTAAGCGTCGCCCACGCGTATGCGTGGGGGCCATAAAGGGAACATGACGCGCACGCGTCAGGGACGCGTATGCGTGAATGAATTTGTGCCTTTCGCACAAGACCCTCGCAAGGGCAGCACAACCCTCTGTCTAGGTGCTCTTTACGCCGATTTGGGTATCCATGCGTATGCGTCGTTGACGCTTACGCATGGGTAGTAAATATCGCAGGGGACGCGCACACATGAGGCACGCGTTCGTGTGGGGTGGCTTATGCGCCACACACCCCTCCCGCGCGTCTCTCGCGTAACTCACTGTTTAGTTGCGCAGTCACATACGACGCGTGCGCGTCGTAGACGCTTGCGCGTCGATCCCCCTCTTTTTTTTAATGCAGTATGCAGAATACAATGCAATGAATGTTATGCAAAATTCCAGGTTCAATCAAAATTCAAAAATAAACTAAACTGAAAAATGAATAATCATACCATGGTGAGTTGTCTCCCACCTAGCACTTTTAGTTAAAGTCCTTAAGTTGGACATTTGGCGAGCTCCTTGTTATGGTGGCTTGTGCTTGAATTCATCCAAAAATCTCCACCAATGTTTGGAATTCCAGTAGCCTCCAGGATCCCAAACTAGGCGCAGAAAGCCTTCAAGTAAGTTAAAGCAAGTGAGAAGGCCCCAAGAGTGTTGATTGCCAGAATAAATTCCGGGGTCCCAAACCTTGCTTTTGTACCCGTCTTCTTGTTGATCATTATGATTCCATCCGGGTAGCAAGCAATCTGAATTCTTACTAAAGCGGCCAAACAACTTCCTAGACCCATTCAGGTGAGTTTTACACCAACCCTTGTATTTAAACTTTGAGCACACAACTATGTTGAACCTTACCGGACAACTCCAACCACTAACCATCTTCTTCTTGCTCTTAATGCCACCAAGAGCTCTAAGTTGACCATCCATCTCTAGAAGCCCATATTCAAGTGGGAAAGTAAAGGTTAAGGAAGAGAATTTTACCCACTTGAATTTTGTATTGGACGGTAATGGCTTTGGGAGAGGTGTTTCTAAGGATCTTGTAAGCTCCACTCCCGTGTGCTCTTCTTTAACAACTTCCACCTCTTTGCAATCTTCGTCAATATCAACCTCTTCCTCTTGGTAGATTTCTTCCAATTCAATCTCTTCTTTATTGTTCACCAAGGGTATGGGAGGTTGTGCTTCTTCTTCTTTCATCTCCATGTCAAGTCCAATGGGAGAGGATTCAAATGAAGATAAGAATTCATCAATGATCGATTCCATCTCTTGATCATCCCTTTCAAAGTCTTTAGTCATGAGATGCCTTGGAGGTTGTGCACCCTCCTCAACATCAATTTCAAACATCTGGGAAGGAGGCTCTATAACTTGACTTTCCCATGGAGGTTCAGCATCTCCTAAGTCTTCAACCACTTCTTCCTCTTCAATGGCAGGCGCAACTTCTTCCAATTGTTCCAATACAAAATTGTGTTGCTCACTGTCCACCGGAGTGTCTAACTTCTCCATCATGCCACGTTCTTTAGTAGATTCTCTACATGAAGCCATGAGGGTTCCTTGAATGTCCGAACGTCGGGAAGGTAATCGATTTATCGCTTGATCCAGTTGTTTAAGTATAAAATTGTACTCCTTCTTGATGGTTTCTTTTCTATGACTCCCTTCAACTACTCTTTCATCTACAAAGGTCTCTTCTACCTTCACCTTTAGTGCCTTCTCTAGCTCCTTATGAAGTATGGATTCACGAAGACGATTCCTTCTCTCTTGTTCTATGTCAATAGCAGCATTGGGATCATGTTGCTCTTGGATTGATGGATGTGGGTGCTCTTCCATGGATGGTGGTGATGGGATAGAGAGATCATTCTGTGGTTGAGATGAAAGTGCACTAGAGCTTGAGGGTTGAGTATTCGAGGTAGAGGATTGGTCTATGCAGGATATAAGATTTTGGAGTTTAGAGGTGAGACCCCTGAGAGAGGTAAGTGTATTCTCCATGGAGGTTGGGGTGGATAGAAAGGTTCATTTTTTTGGAAAACAGGTTCATGATACGGAAGTGGTTCTTTTTGATAAGGATATGGAGATGATGAATATTGAGGTGGTGGTTCTAGGTATGGTTCATATGGTGGTTGTGTGGTGGGTAAGGATTAGAGTCATATGGAGGTGAGTGGTGGTAAGGGGCTTGTGAGTATGGTGGTCCAAGGTTATATTGAGGAGGGGGTTCATAAACATATGGTGGTGGTTGTTGATAATCAAAAGAGCGCTCACCATAGCCATCATCTTGGTATGCATCACAGAATGGTTGTTGATAGTCCATTGGAGGTGGTTGTTGCCATGAGGGTTGAACAAGTCCTTGTGGCTCCTCCCATCTTTGATTGTTCCAACCTTGATGCATGTTCTCATTGTAATTTCCTCTTCTTGCAACATAATTGTAACCAGACTCATAGCCAAAGGGTGAGAGTTCATAGTAGTAGGAGAAAATAAAAACAAAAACTAACAAAAAGAAAATATTTTGAAAAAGATATGATTTTTGAAAAAGGATAAGATAAGATTTTGAAAAAGATAAGATAAGATTTTGAAAAAGATATGATTTTTTTTGAAAAAAAGATTTGAATTTTGAAAAATAAGATAAGATAAGATAAAAATTTTAAAATAAAAATCTGAAATTTTTTTTTTGAAAAATATTTACAATAACCAATAATAAGGCACACGTTTGCAATTCCCCGGCAACAGCGCCATTTTGACGATCGGATTTCCTGTCGGTAAAGAAATATAAAAATATGACCGCGTTGTAACTATAGCTTCTAAACCAACAAAAAATCCTCTCGTACAAAAGTTTGGTTGTCACAAGTAACAAACCCAAAAAAATTTATAAACCGAAATATTCAAACCTTGGGTCGTCTTCTCAAGGAATTGCAGGGAGGTGTGTTTTATTATTGGTTATGGAAAACAGTATGTTTGGGTTTTGAAAAGGTTTGAACAAGAGAAATAAATTGCAGGAATTAATAAATCAACAGCAAAGAAAAACTCCTGGCAAAGTATGAAAACTGAAAGTCTTATCCTAGTTATCCTTATCAATGGTGATGAGAATTATATTTTTGCTCCCACTCAGTCAACCTCTAACTATGAAGGTAAGTCAAGTGGACAAACCAATTTAACACCTAAAGTCCTAGTCAACTCCTAAGGAAAGACTAGAGTTATAAGAATCTAAATCAATCAGCAAAGATAACAATTATCAATCACGATGAGTTTGTCAACTCAAGAGTTACCAATTAATCAACTAGAACCAAGAATATAAGAAACTAAATAAAAATCATATGTCTGAAATACCTCAATTATTAATAAAAGACATCACATCCAACATGGAAAAGTTCATAAGTTAAATTGAGAAAATAAATGAAACATTGAACCTGTAATTAAAGAGAAGTAGTCTGAACATAATAGAAATCCTAAATCCTAATCCTAATTCCTAAGAGAGAGGAGAGAACCTCTCTCTCTAAAAACTACATCTAAATCCTAAAACTATGTATGAATGTATGTTGTATGATCTAATCTGATGAGTCTCTGCATGTTTCCTGACTTTAATCTGTGTTTATGGGCTGAACTCTGGGTTAAAACGTGGCCCGAAACTGTCTCTAATGTATTCTGTAATTTCTGCAGATCGCGTACGCGTCGAACACGCGTATGTGTCATTCAGCGATTTTCCTCTCCACGCGTGCACGTCAGGCACGCACTCGCATTGTTTGCGCAAACTCCAATCGATGTGTACGCATCAAGCACGCGTACACGTCGCTGTGATTTTGTCCAATTTGCGCGCACGCATCAGCCATGCGTGCGCATCACTGTTCGCTGGTTGTCTCCTTTATTTCTTGTGCTCCTTCCCTTTTTGCAAGCTTCCTCTCCATTCTCTAAGCCATTCCTGCCATATGAAGCCTGAAACACTTAACACACAGATCACGGCATCGAATGGTATAAAGGAGAATAAAAATATACAATTAAAAGATCTTTAGGAAGCAAGTTTTCAATCATAGAACAATATGGGAAGGAATTGTAAATACATGCTAATCATATGAATAAGTGGGTAAAGACTTGATAAAAACCACTCAATTAAACACAATATGAATCATAAAATAATGGTTTATCAGGTAGTTTAGGTCAAATTTTCTTAGATCCAACTTTAAATTCTTGTTTTGATTTGGTTTTCCCTTTTAATTTCTTGTTACATCTTTGCTCTTCTAATTTTACTTGTTATTCCCTTTATTTTGTTGCTTTTATGTTCATGTACTCTTGTTGATATTTATTTTCTTTTAATGCAATTTTATGTTTCCATGTCTTTTTATGTTTATCTTAGTTGCTATTGTTGATTTCTCGCTTATGTTAGTTATAGCTTTTATTAATTCTTGCATTTTGTGTTGTTTACTTTTATTGCACTCTAGGTGTTTGATAAAATGTTTTCACTAGTTTTGGAGTAGTTTTCTATACTCTTGGCCTAGGCTAAGGGAATTGGGTGACCTTGAGTCATCGGGTGCCTTTGAATTGGTGATTTGATACCCATTAACGCTAGCCTACTACTAAGCCAATTAGTAGCTAGGTTAGGACTTATGTGTTGATGTTGATCAAGCCTATTTGACGTACTTCAAGTATAGAAGTAGACTTGATGGGTTAGTCCCTCATAATTGTCAATACATGGTTTGTAGACAAGGATGGTGATCTGAATTTTCATGCCTTAGCCAAGAGCTCTTTTCCTTTCCTTTATTAGTTAATTGTCATTACTTTCTTGTTATTTACTTTTCTTGTCAATTGCCAAATCAAACCCCATTTTTTCTTCATAGCCAATAATTGATCACTTTGCAATTCCTTATGAGACGACCCAATGTTTAAATACTCTCGATTTTTATTGGGGTTTGTACTTGTGACAACCATATTAAAACTTTGATTGAGTATTATTTGTTGGTTAGGAACCATACTATCAACGGAATTATTTGTGTGAAATTCCTAACAGACGGTAATACTCACATCAACTTTACAGAAACAACCCATGTGATCACACAAGATTCTCCCACATACACCATTATTGCTACTACTAAAGAAGGAGCCATCCACATTGTGTTTCATGAAGTTTTCATGAAGGAAAATCCATTTAATCAATTTACTTGAATCAGAGGTATTATTTTTTTGAACCAACTTATTTGACGCCAATTGCATGAGCTCACGAGCCTGAGCTCTGATGGAATCTACTGTCGTGGCGGGATGAGTGAAAGTGCCTCCAAACACAAGTTTATTTCTGCAATACCAAAGAAAAGCAATAGTCAACCCAAAAACTAGAGATCAATCATCTGCATAAGTTAGAATCGTGATGATCTAATACCTGATGTTTAGGCTTATGAAAGCCATGTAATTGATAGGAGGAACAATAAGTTGCTAAATCAGTATTGCATAGTGGCAATCCCGGAAAACTTGCAACACATTTTTCTCATGCCACCCACACCTGACACACTTTGCATCCGTAGTAAGATGTCTTCTCATCCTCTCAGCATTTATTAGAATCACCTCATTTGCCACAAGCCAAATGAAGGTCCAAATCCTCCGGCCCCTTCCAATTCCATATGAGCTTAAACAGCTGGTCAGGAGGAGAGTAGCTCTTTTCTAGTGCTAGGTAAGCTATCTTGAGAGTAAAGATTCTGTCTGTCGAAGGACTCCAAGCGATCTGACTCGAGCCTTTCCACGGGAAGGGAGGGGCCATTGTCAGGATTTTTTTCCCAATCTCCTCTGGCAGCCATTTGTTCAGCTTCCCATCATCCCAGCCACCTGACACCAAGAGGGAATTATTTAGAGAGGACTCATAATTAAGAGTATTTGTTACCTAAGTTGAGAAAGGTCTCAGTCACCCAAACCGTGGAACCCAGTTGTTGTCCCAAAAATTTATGAGATTGTCATTGCCAATGCACCAAATAGAGTTCTTTTCAACGTCCTTCCAAGTTGCACATATTCTCTTCCATAAATTGGAGTCATTATTTCTTCGTCTAATGGTAGGGGATGTCATTGCCGTACTTGTACTTAGATCTAAGTACTCGGTCCCAGAGATCGTCTTTCTTTTCCACAAAACCCCACCCAATCTTCATCATGTAGGCATGGTTTAGCTCCTTTGCATGACAGATTCCCAGACCTCCTGACACTTTTAGGTCTTTGACTCTTCTCCAATTTAGGAGGTGGATCTTCTTTGAACTATTTGTGTCTCTTCAAAAAAATTTTTTGCATTTACGGTGAACCGTTTCATAGGTAGAGCTAGGTAAAAGAGCAGTCTGCATAGTATAGCTAGGAATAAAAGAAATAACAGATTTTACCAGAGTAGATCTCCTTGCCAGGGATAGAAAATAGGCTTTTCAGCTGTTCAGCCAATCATTCAGCTTGGTAATGATATTCTTGTATGTATCTTTGGTCACCCTAGAATGAAGCAAAGGTACCCCCAAATATTTTCCCAAATAAGTTGTTCTTGAGAATTATAGTGCTTCAAAAATATCCACCCTAACTTGTTTCCTACATTTTTGGAGAAAAGAATCCTTGTCTTCTCATTGCTAATCTTCTACCCCAAGCTATTGCAGAAGGCTTCTAGGATTTTATTTATCACTTCCGCCTACTCTAAGCTAGCCGCCGCAAAAAGGATCAAATCATTGGCAAAACAGAGGTGAGAAAGATTAGGGCCATCTCGTCTTAACCGAATAGGTTTCCAATACCCATGGTCTATTGCAGCGTAGATCAGCTGAGAAAGTATCTCCATGCATAGAACAAAGATATAAGGAGATAAAGGATCCCCTTGACGGATACCTCTTGTGGGAGTAAACTCCTCAAGAGCCTCCCCATTCCAAAGTACCCGCATTCTGGCTATCGAAATACAAGTGCAGATCAACTCGATGAAGCAAGTGGGGAACCCTATATCAAGCAAGGTATCCTTGATAAAGACCATTTTAAACGGTCATAAGCTTTCTCGAGGTCAAGTTTAATAGTCATCCAACCCTTGTTACCCTTTTTGTTATGCATAGAATTAATCACCTCCTGTGAAATAATATTATTGTCTGAGCTGTGCCTGCCAGGCATGAAGCTGCATTAACCATTGAGTAGGCTTAACAAGCCCCTCCATCACTCTTCTAGTCTCCTTGCAAGAATCTTAGTGATGACTTTATACGACACATTGCATAGACTTATTAGCCTCATCTGCTTTAGGTTGATAGTGGATTTGACCTGGTGTAATGCCCTAACACACAGAGTATTACACCTAGGATGTAACACAGAGGTTGTGAGGTGCTACGACCTCTAAAATAAAATATGTACATATAATAGCAAAAGGATTATAATATGCTAGGAGCCTTGAAAAATGGATAAAACAAAATCGCGTAATAAAAAGCGCAACGCTCTGGAATCAGAATAACTTGCGTGTGAAGAAAACTATAACTATTAAACTTAAAATAATAAAAGTAGGAATAGAGAGCCAAAGATACAAAATAACAAGCTCCTAACTCAGCCCGCGAAGTCAAGGCTAGCCGGAGATTATTTACACACACACACACACACACACACACATACACACACTCATATATATACATATCCAAAACTTAAATGTACATAAACAAAAATCCTGCCTCTCCATAAACCTCTAAGAGGATCAAAATAACAAATTATGCGGAGAGAAAGCTAATTACATATATATAAATCACTGTACAACAAAATAGTCCAACCACTTCGCTTCAAGTGTCCAGATGCCTAGTGAGATACCTCTTGACCTGCGTCTGAAAAATGACAATATAGTATGGAATGAGAACCGGAGGTTCTTAGTATGGTAAATGTGCCACACACATAAGATATAAGGTCCAGGGAATGCCAGAGGCAATCCTAGAATGCCGACACTCAGATTATAGAGTTTAAAGTATTAAACAGGAGCCATAAAAGGTGGTTTTCTAAGAGTATCTAAACCTAACTTAACTTAATCTTAAATCTAAGTCACGTACTACCATTCCTCCATACCTCCATCTCCGTCAGCATTTCATAGACAAATAAACAAATAAGGGCAAGCACAAGAAGGTTACAAATACTGCAAGTAACAAATACATATTTAGCGTGGCAAGTACACTTAGGCACACCCAGTTAATGCACAACAAGTATTCAAATAGAATGCATATGATGCATGCCTGTCCTATGGCTGATGAGGCTCATTTGTCAGTTATCTAGCCAACCTGATAAGTCTAAATTGGACTTAGACTGTCCCCCGACGTGCATCCCAAAGAGTCTATGCATAGCTTTTCTCAAATAATCAATATTTCTCAATGGGGGTAACATTTCCGGGAATTTATATAGTGCCCGGTCACACTTACGTCGTAGGGTCAACAGAGTATCGAGTCTTCAACTCGGTACACGTGATGGCAAGCCACGACACTTTATCCAGGTAACCTCGTATCTCAGATCATTTAATCATTCAAGCCAAGTTTCTTACATAGTCTTTCATCAGAATATCCAGTCAAGTGTCATATATGACTTATTTGTAACATCTCATAATCAATTCATCACTTTTCAACTTTACTTTCCCTTCAAGCTATCCTTTTTTCCTAACTTCATCTGATTATCGGGTTTAACACTATTATTTATGACCAATGGAATGAAAATAGAGGTTTAGAAGTTTGAAACATGATGAGCGGATAATTTATACGCTTTTTGGCATTGTTTTTACATAGTTTTTAGTAGGATCTAGCTACTTTTAGGGATGTTTTCATTAGTTTTTATGCTAAATTCATATTTCTGGACTATACTATGAGTTTTTGTGTTTTTTAATAATTTCAGGTATTTTCTGGTTGAAATTGAGGGACCTAAGCAAAACTCTGATAAGATGGCTGACAAAGGACTGCTGATGCTATTGGATTCTGACCTTCATGCACTCGAAATGTATTTTCTGGAGCTACAGAACTTCAAATGGTGCGCTCTCAATGGCGTTGAAAAGTAGACATCCAGAGCTTTCCAGAAATATATAATAGTCCATACTTTATTCGAGATTAGATGACGTAAACTAGCACTCAACGCCAGTTCCATGCTGCATTCTGGAGTGAAACGCCAGAAACACGTCACGAACCAGAGTTGAATGCCAAAAACATGTTACAACTTGGTGTTCAAATCCAAAAGAAGCCTCTGCACGTGTAAAGCTCAAGCTCAGCCCAAGCACACACCAAGTGGGCCTCGGAAGTGGATTTCTGCATCAATTACTTACTTCTGTAAACCCTAGTAGCTAGTCTAGTATAAATAGGACTTTTTACTATTGTATTCAGTGTCTTTGATTGTATCTTTTGATCTTTTGATCACGTTTAGGGGCTGGCCATTCGGCCATGCCTGGACCTTCATCACTTATGTATTTTTAACGGTGGAGTTTCTACACACCATAGATTAAGGGTGTGGAGCTCTGCTGTACCTCAAGTTTCAAAGCAATTACTACTATTATCTATTCAATTCTGCTTGTTCTTATTCTAAGATATTCGTTGCACTTCAATATGATGAATGTGATGATCCGTGACACTCATCATCATTCTCACCTATGAACGCGTGACTGACAACCACTTCCGTTCTACCTTAGACCGGGCGCATATCTCTTGGATTCCTTAATTAGAATCTTCGTGGTATAAGCTAGATTGATGGCGGCATTCATGAGAATCTGGAAAGTCTAAACCTTGTCTGTGGTATTCCGAGTAGGATTCAGGGATTGAATGACTGTGACGAGCTTCAAACTCGCGATTGTTGGGCGTGATGACAAACGCAAAAGAATCAAGGGATTCTATTCCAACATGATCGAGAACCGACAGATGATTAACTGTGCCGTGACAGAGCATTTGGACCTTTTTCACTGAGAGGATGGAAAGTAGCCATTGACAACAGTGATGCCCTACATACAGCTTGCCATGGAAAGGAATAAGAAGGACTTAAAGAAGACAGTAGGAAAGCAGATATCCAACAGGGACAAGCACCTCCACACACATATCTAAAATTCCCACCATTGAATTACATGAGTAACTATATCTTTATTTTCTATTTTATTTATTATTCGAAAACTTCATAACATTTACTATCCGCCTAACTAAGATTTACAAGATGACCATAGCTTGCTTCATACCAACAATCTCCGTGGGATCAACCCTTACTCACGTAAGGTATTACTTGGACGACCCAATGCACTTGCTGGTTAGTTGTGCGGAGTTGTGACTAAGTGTGATTCACGTTTGAGAGCGCTACCAAGTTTTTGGCACCATTGTTGATGATCACAATTTCGTGCACCAAGTTTTTGGCGCCGTTGTCGGGGATTGTTCGAGTTTGGACAACTGACGGTTCATCTTATTGCTCAGATTAGGTAATTTTCTTTTTATTTTCTTTTCAAAAAGTTTTCAAAAATATCTTTTAAAAATTTTATCACCTATTTTCGAAAATTTTCAGAGTTCTCAAGAATGAATCCTAGAGTTTCATATAACATGTTTTATCTTGGTTGGCTATTAAGCCATGTCTAATTCCTGGGATTTTGATTGAGGACTATGAATTCATTACTCCCTTTTTCCAAAATATGTTTTCGAAAAATTTATTAAGAAAATACAAAAAAAATCATAAAATAAAAAAAAACCAAAAATATTTTGTGATTCTTGTTTGAGTCTTGGGTCATGTTTTATGTTTGGTGTCAATTGCATGCTTTAAAAATATTTCTTGCATTTTTCAAAAATTCATGCATTCATAGTGTTCTTCATGATCTTCAAGTTGTTCTTGGTAAGTCTTCTTGTTTGATCTTGATGTTTTCTTGTTTTGTGTCTTTTATTATTTTTCATGTGCCTCTTTGCATTCATATTGTCTAAGCATTAAAGATTTCTAAATTTGGTATCTTGCATGTTTTCTTTGCATCAAAATTTTTTCAAAAATATGTTCTTGATGTTCATCATGATCTTCAAGGTGTTCTTGGTGTTCATCTTGACATTCATAGTGTTCTTGCATGCATCATTGGTTTTGATCCAAAATTTTTATGTTTTGGGTCATATTTGTGTTTTTCTCTCTCATCATTAAAAATTCAAAAATTAAAAAAATATCTTTTCCTTTTCTCTCTCAACATTTCGAAAATTTGGGTTGACTTAGTCAAAAAATTTTTAAAATTTAATGTTTTAAAATATTTTTCAAAAATCTTTTTCTTAGTTTTATCTTTATTTTCGAAAATTATGCTAACAATTAATATGATTGATTCAAAAATTTGAAGTTTGTTATTTTCTTGTTAAGAAAGGTTCAATCTTTAAATTCTAAAATCATATCTTTTAGTTTCTTGTTAGTTAAATAATTAATTTTAATTATAAAAAATTAAATATTTTCTGACCATATCTTTTTAATCATATCTTTTCGTTTTATCTTTTATATCATTTTTTTTAAATTTTATCTTTTTTTCAAAAATTTTATTTTAAAATATATTTTCTAACTTCTTATATTCTTATCTTCTTATCTTTTCAAATTTGATTTTCAAATCTTTTTCAACTAACTAATTAACTTTTTGTTTGTTTCTTATCTTTTTCAAAATCACCTAACAACTTTTCTCTCTCTAATTTTTCAAAATACCTCCATCTTTTTCAAAAATTCTTTCTTTAATTAATTAATTGTTTTAAATTTTAATTTTAATTTTATTTCTTATCTTTATTTTTCAAAAATCATTTAACTCCTTTTTAAAATTTATTTTTGAAAATTTCTCCCTCTCTCATATTATTCTATTTATTCATTCATTTACTAACACTTCTTTTCATCTCAAATAGAGGATCCCTCTTCTTTTTCTGTTCTATTCTCTTTCATATGAGCAGGAACAAGGAAAAAGACATTCTTGTTGAAGCTGATCCAGAACCTAAAAGGACTCTGAAGAGGAAACTAAGAGAAGCTAAATTACAATAATCCAGAGACAACCTTGCTGAAATTTTCGAACAAGAAAAGGAGATGGCAGTCGAACCCAACAACAATAATGCAAGAAGGATTCTTGGTGATTATACTACACCTACTTCCAAGTTTGATGGAAGAAGCATCTCAATTCCTGCCATTGGAGCAAACAATTTTGAGCTGAAACCTCAACTAGTTACTCTAATGCAACAGAACTGCAAGTTTCATGGACTTTCATCAGAAGATCCCTACCAGTTTTTAACTGAGTTCTTGCAGATCTGTGAGACTGACAGAACCTGAAAGGACTATGAAGAAGAAACTAAGAGAAGCTAAATTACAACAATCCAGAGACAACCTTACTGAAATTTTCGAACAAGAAAAGGATATGGTACCCGAACCCAACAACAATAATGCAAGGAGGATGCTTGGTGATTATACTACACCTACTTCCAAAAGATGTCCTTCTGACATGTTTTTAGAATGGACCATGATAGATATATTCTATTATGGTCTATCTGAGTTCTCTAAGATGTCATTGGACCATTCTGCAGGTGGATCTATTCACCTAAAGAAAATGCCTGTAGAAGCTCAAGAACTTATTGACATGGTTGCAAATAACCAGTTCATGTACACTTCTGAGAGGAATTCCATGAATAATGGGATGCCTCAAAGGAAGGGAGTTATTGAAATTGATGCTCTGAATGCCATTTTGGCTCAGAACAAAATGTAGACTCAGCAAGTCAACATGATTTCTCAAAGTCTGAATGGATGGCAAAATGCATCCAACAGTACTAAAGAGGCATCTTCTGAAGAAGAAGCTTATGATCCTGAGAACCCTGCAATAGCAGAAGTAAATTATATGGGTGAACCTTATGGAAAAACCTATAATTCATCATGGAGAAATCATCCAAATTTCTCATGGAAGGATCAACAAAAGCCTCAACAAGGCTTTAATAATGGTGGAAGGAATAGGCTCAGCAATATCAAGCCTTATCTATCATCTTTTCAGCAACAGACAGAGAATTATGAACAGAGTACCTCTAACTTAGCAAATTTAGTCTCTAATCTGTCTAAGGCCACTTTAAGTTTCATGAGTGAAACAAGGTCCTCCATCAGAAATCTGGAGGCACAAGTGGGCCAGCTTAGTAAGAAAATCACTGAAACTCCCCCTAGTACTCTCCCAAGCAATACTGAAGAAAATCCAAAAAGAGAGTGCAAGGCCATTGATATAATCAATATGGCCGAACCTAGAAAGGAAGGAGAGGACGTGAATCCCAATGAGGAAGACCTCATGGGACGTTTCTCAAGCAAGAAGGAGTTCCCTATTGAGGACCTAAAGGAATCTGAGGCTCATAGAGATCCCATTAAACCTCCTTCTGTCATTCATGAGCTCTGAAGACTATTCTTCCTCTGAAGAGGATGAAGATGTAACTGGAGAGCAAGTTGCTCAATATCTAGGAGCCATCATGAAGCTGAATGTCAAGTTGTTTGGTAATGAGACTTGGGAAGGTGAACCTCCCTTGCTCATTAGTTAACTAGATACATGGGTTCAGTAAACTTTACCTCAAAAGAGACAAGATCCTAGCAAATTCTTAATACCCTGTATCATAGGCACCATGACCTTTGACAAGGCTTTGTGTAACCTAGGGTCAGGCATAAATCTTATGCCACTCTCTGTAATGGAGAAGCTGGGGATCATTGAGGTACAGCCTGCCTTATTCTCATTACAAATGGCAGACAAGTCAGTAAGACAAGCTTATGGATTGGTAGAGGACATGTTAGTAAAGGTTGAAGGCCTTTACATCCCTGCTGATTTCATAATCTTAGACACTAGGAAGGAGGATGATGAATGCATCATCCTTGGAAGACCTTTCCTAGCCACAGCAGAAGCTGTGATAAATGTTAACAGAGGAGAATTAGTCCTTCAATTGAATGGGGACTACCTTGTGTTTAAGGCTCAAGGATCTTCTTCTTTAACAATGGAGAGGAAGCATGAAAAGCTTCTCTCAGTACAGAGTCAAACAAAGCCCCCACAATCAAACTCTACGTTTGGTGTTGAGAGGCCACAGCCAAACTCTAGGTTTGGTGTTGAATCCCCACATCCAAACTCTAAGTTTGGTGTTGGGAGTCTATAACATTGACCTGATCACCTGTGAGGCTCCATGAGAGCCCACTGCCAAGCTATTGACATTAAAGAAGCGCTTATTGGGAGGCAACCCAATTTTTATTTATCTAATTTTATTTTATTTTCATTGTTCTTTTATGTTTTATTAGGTTCATGATCATGTGGAGTCATGAAAAAATATTAAAATTAAAAACAGAATTAAAAACAGCAGAAGAAATATCACACCCTGGAGGAAGGACTTACTGGCGTTTAAACGCCAGTAAGGAGCATCTGGTTGGCGTTCAACGCCAGAACAAAGCATGGATCTGGCGTTGAACGCTAGAAACAAGCAGCATCTTGGCGTTTAAATGCCAGGAATATACCTTGAGGAAAGCTGGCGCTGAACGCCAGAAACAAGCATGGAACTGGCGTTCAACGCCAGAAACATGCTGCAGTTGGGCGTTGAACGCTCAGAACATGCATCACCTCGGCGTTTAAATGCCAGAATTGCATGCAAAGGCATTTTACATGCATAATTGGTGCAGGGATGTAAATCCTTGACACCTCAGGATCTGTGGATCCCACAGGATCATCTCAGGATCTGTGGACCCCACAGGATCCCCACCTACCATATTCTCCCCTCTTTTCAACATTCATCCTCTCTTTCCAATAAACACTCTTCCTCAAAATCCTTCACCAATCCCATAAACCCCACCTACCTTCAAAATTCAAAATTTCTTTCCCACCCAAACCCACCCTAAAATAGCCGAACCTACTCCCTCTCCCCTCACTATATAAACCCCTCTATTCTCCTTAATTTTCACACAACACAAATCCCTTTCCTATATCTTGGCCGAATACACCTTTCTCCACTCTCCTCCATATTTTCTCTTCTTCTTTTCTTTTCTTTCTTCTCTTGCTTGAGGGCGAGCAATATTCTAAGTTTGGTGTGGTAAAAGCATAAGCTTTTTGTTTTTCCATTATCATTGATGGCACCTAAGGCCGGAGAAACCTCTAGAAAAAGGAAAGGGAAGACAAAAGCTTCCACTTCCGAGTCATGAGAGATGGAGAGATTCGTCTCCAAAGCCCATCAAGACCACTTCTATGATGTTGTGGCTAAGAAGAAGGTGATCCCTGAGGTCCCTTT
>NC_029780.3:86181445-86184137 GCF_000817695.3 Arachis duranensis
GAAAATGTGAGGTTGGCATTCAACTTGCCCATGATGCAAGGAGATGCACACCCCTACACAAGAAGGGTCAACTTTGATCAAAGATTGGACCAAGTCCTTAGGGACATATGTGTTGAAGGAGCCCAATGGAAAAGAGACTCCAAAGGCAAGCTAGTTCAATTAAGAAGACTAGACCTCAAGCCTATGGCTAGAGGATGGTTGGAGTTCATCCAACGCTCCATCATCCCCACTAGCAACCGATCTGAAGTTACTGTGGATCGGGCCATCATGGTTCATAGCATCATGAATGGAGAGAAAGTAGAATTCATGAAGTCATCTCCCTTGAATTCTACAAAATAGCCGAAAAACCCTCTACCTTGGCAAGGCTAGCTTTTCCTCATCTTATTTGCCATCTATGTTACTTAGCTGGAGTCATCATAGAAGGAGACATCCCCATTGAGGAGGACAAGCCCATCACTAAGAAAAGGATGGAGCAAATAAGAGAGCCCACTCATGGAACCCAAGAGACGCATGAGGAAGCTTATCACCAAGAAATCCCGGAGATGCCTCAAGGGATGCACTTTCCTCCCAACAACTATTGGGAACAACTCAACACTTCTCTTGAAGATTTGAGTTACAATATAGATCAATTAAGGGTGGAACATCAACAGCACTCCATCATTCTCCATGAAATTAGAGAAGATCAAAGAGCAATGAGGGAGGAGCAACAAAGGCAAGGAAGAGACATAGAAGAACTCAAGGACATAATTGGTTCTTCAAGAAGAAAGCGCCACCATCACTAAGGTGGATTCATTCCTTGTTCTTATTTTTCTGTTTTTTGGTTTTTATGCTTATTATGTCATCTATATTTGTGTCTCTGTTACATGATCATTAGTATTTAGTAACTATGTCTTAAGGCTATAAATAATTCCATGAATCCTTCATCTCTCTTAAATGAAAAATGTTTCTAATTCAAAAGAACAAGAAGTACATGAATTTCGAATTTATCCTTGAAATTAGTTTAATTATATTGAAGTGGTGACAACACTTTTTGTTTTCTGAATGAATGCTTGAACAGTGTATAATTTTGATCTTGTTGTTTATGAATGTTAAAATTGTTGGCTCTTGAAAGAATGATGAACAAAGAGAAATGCTATTGATAATCTGAAAAAAAAATCATGAAATTGATTCTTGAAGCAAGAAAAAGCAGTGAAAAAGGAAAAGCTTACGAAAAAAAAAAAATTTTGGCGAAAAAAATAAAAAAATAAAAAAATAGAAAGAAAAAGAAAAAGCAAGCAGAAAAAGCCAATAGCCCTTAAAACCAAAAGGTAAGGGTAAAAGGATCCAAGGCTTTGAACATCAATGGATAGGAGGGCCCAAGGAAATAAAATCCAGGCCTAAGCGGCTAAATCAAGCTGTCTCTAACCATGTGCTTGTGGCATGCAGGTCCAAGTGAAAAGCTTGAGACTGAGTGGTTAAAGTTGTGATCCAAAGCAAAAAGAGTGTGCTTAAGAACTCTGGACACCTCTAACTGGGGACTTTAGCAAAGCTGAGTCACAATCTGAAAAGGTTCATCCAGTCATGTGTCTGTGGCATTTATGTATCCGGTGGTAATACTGGAAAACAAAGTGCTTAGGGCCACGACCAAGACTCATAAAAGTAGCTGTGTTCAAGAATCAACATACTTAACTAGGAGAATCAATAACACTATCTGAAATTCTAAGTTCCTAGAGATGCCAATCATTCTAAACTTCAAAGGAGAAAGTGAGATGCCAAAACTGTTCGGAAGCAAAAAGCTACAAGTCCCGCTCATCTAATTAGAATTAATATTCATTGATATTTTGGGATTTATAGTATATTCTCTTCTTTTTATCCTAATTGATTTTCAGTTGCTTGGGGACAAGCAACAATTTAAGTTTGGTGTTGTGATGAGCGGATAATTTATACACTTTTTGGCATTATTTTTAGGTAATTTTTAGTAGGATCTAGCTACTTTTAGGGATGTTTTCATTAGTTTTTATGCTAAATTCACATTTCTGGACTTTACTATGAGTTTGTGTGTTTTTCTATAATTTCAGGTATTTTTCTGGTAGAAATTGAGGGACCTAAGCAAAACACTGATAAGAAGGCTGACAAAGGACTGCTGATGCTGTTGGATTCTGACCTCCCTACACTCGAAATGAATTTTCTGAAGCTAAAGAACTCTAAATAGTGCGCTCTCAATGGCGTTAGAAAGTAGACATCCAGAGCTTTCCAGCAATATATAATACTCCATACTTTATTCGAGATTAGACGATGAAAACTGGCGCTCAACGCCAGTTCCATGCTGCATTCTGGAGTCAAACGCCAGAAACACGTCACGAACCAGAGTTGAACGCCAAAAACACGTTACAACTTGGTGTTCAACTCCAAAAGAAGCCTCTTCACGTGTAATGCTCAAGCTCAGCCCAAACACACACCAAGTGGGCCCCGGAATTGGATTTCTGCATCAATTACTTACTTCTGTAAACCCTAGTAGCTAGTCTAGTATAAATAGGACTTTTTACTATTGTATTCAGTGTCTTTGATTGTATCTTTTGATCTTTTGATCACGTTTGGGGACTGGCCATTCGTCCATGCCTGGACCTTCATCACTTATGTATTTTTAACGGTAGAGTTTCTACACATCATAGATTAAGGGTGTGGAGCTCTGCTGTACCTCAAGTTTCAATGG
>NC_029780.3:86184223-86195645 GCF_000817695.3 Arachis duranensis
TTGCACTTCAACATGATGAATGTGATGATCCGTGACACTCATCATCATTCTCACCTATGAACGCGTGACTGACAACCACTTCCGTTCTACCTTAGACCGGGCACATATCTCTTGGATTCCTTAATCAGAATCTTCGTGGTATAAGCTAGATTGATGGCGGCATTCATGAGAATCCGGAAAGTCTAAACCTTGTCTGTGGTATTCCGAGTAGGATTCAGGGATTGAATGACTGTGATGAGCTTCAAACTCGCGATTGTTGGGCGCGATGACAAACGCAAAAGAATCAAGGGATTCTATTCCAACATGATCGAGAACCGACAGATGATTAGCCGTGCCGTGACAGAGCATTTAGACCTTTTTCACTGAGAGGATGGGATGTAGCCATTGACAACGGTGACACCCTACATACAGCTTGCCATGGAAAGGAATAAGACGGATTGAAGGAAGACAGTGGAAAGCAGAGATCCAACAAGGACAAGCACCTCCACACACTTATCTAAAATTCCCACCATTGAATTACATGAGTAACTCTATCTTTATTTTTTGTTTTATTTATTATTCGAAAACTCCATAACATTTACTATCCGCCTAACTGAGATTTACAAGATGACCATAGCTTGCTTCATACCAACAATCTCCGTGGGATCGACCCTTACTCACGTAAGGTATTACTTGGACGACCCAATGCACTTGCTGGTTAGTTGTGTGGAGTTGTGACTAAGTGTGATTCACGTTTGAGAGCGCTACCAAGTTTTTGGCGCCATTGTTGTTGATCACAATTTTGTGCACCAAGTTTTTGGCGCCGTTGCCGAGGATTGTTCGAGTTTGGACAACTGACGGTTCATCTTATTGCTCAGATTAGGTAATTTTCTTTTTATTTTCTTTTCAAAAAGTTTTCAAAAATATCTTTTAAAAATTTTATCACCTGTTTTCGAAAATTTTCAGAGTTCTCAAGAATGAATCCTAGAGTTTCATATAACATGTTTTATCTTGGCTGGCTATTAAGCCATGTCTAATTTCTGGGATTTTGATTGAGGACTATGAATTCATTACTCCCTTTTTCCAAAATATGTTTTCGAAAAATTTATTAAGAAAATACAAAAAATCATAAAATAAAAAAAACCAAAAATATTTTGTGATTCTTGTTTGAGTCTTGGGTCATGTTTTAAGTTTGGTGTCAATTGCATGCTTTAAAAATATTTCTCGCATTTTTCGAAAATTAATGCATTTATAGTGTTCTTCATGATCTTCAAGTTGTTCTTGGTAAGTCTTCTTGTTTGATCTTGATGTTTTCTTGTTTTGTGTCTTTTATTGTTTTTCATGTGCATCTTTGCATTCATATTGTCTAAGCATTAAAGATTTCTAAATTTGGTATCTTGCATGTTTTCTTTGCATCAAAATTTTTTCAAAAATATGTTCTTGATGTTCATCATGATCTTCAAGGTGTTCTTGGTGTGCATCTTGACATTCATAGTGTTCTTGCATGCATCGTTGGTTTTGATCCAAAATTTTCATGTTTTGGGTCATATTTGTGTTTTTCTCTCTCATCATTAAAAATTCAAAAATAAAAAAATATATTTTCCTTTTCTCTCTCAACATTTCGAAAATTTGGGTTGACTTAGTCAAAAATTTTTAAAATTAGTTGTTTCTTGTAAGTCAAGTCAAATTTTAAAAAAATTTTAAAATTAGTTGTTTCTTGTAAGTTAAGTCAAATTTTCAAATTTTAAAAATCTTATCTTATTAAAACTTTTTCAAAAATCAAATCTTTTTCATTTTTTATTTAATTTTCGAAAATTTAATGTTTTAAAATATTTTTCAAAAATCTTTTTCTTAGTTTTATCTTTATTTTCGAAAATTATGCTAACAATTAATGTGATTGATTCAAAAATTTGAAGTTTGTTACTTTCTTGTTAAGAAAGGTTCAATCTTTAAATTCTAGAATTATATCTTTTAGTTTCTTGTTAGTTAAGTAATTAATTTTAATTTTAAAAAATTAAATATTTTCTAACCATATCTTTTTAATCATATCTTTTTCAAAATTTTATCTTTTTCAAACAAATTTTGATTTCAAAATATCTTCTTATCTTCTTATCTTTTCAAATTTGACTTTCAAATCTTTTTCAACTAACTTTTTGACTTTTTGTTTATTTCTTATCTTTTTCAAAACCACCTAACAACTTTTCTCTCCCTAATTTTCGAAAATACCTCCCTCTTTTTCAAAAATTCTTTTTAATTAATTAATTATTTTAAATTTCAATTTTAATTTTATTTCTTATCTCAATTTTCGAAAATCGTTAACTCCTTTTCAAAATTATTTTCGAAAACTTCTGTCTCTCATCTTATTCTATTTATTAATTCATTTACTAACACTTCTCTTCATCTACCATTCGGCCATGCTTAGACCTTCATCACTTATGTATTTTCAACAGTGGAGTTTCTACACACCATAGATTAAGGGTGTGGAGCTCTGCTGTACCTCAAGTTTCAATGCAATTACTACTATTTTCTATTCAATTCCGCTTGTTCTTATTCTAAGATATTCGTTGCACTTCAACATGATGAATGTGATGATCCGTGACACTCATCATTATTCTCACCTATGAACGCGTGACTGACAACCACTTCCATTCTACCTTAGACCGGGGCGCATATCTCTTGGATTCCTTAATCAGAATCTTCGTGGTAGAAGCTAGAAATGATGGCGGCATTCATGGGAATCCAAAAAGTCTAACCTTGTCTGTGGTATTTGGTGCACGAAATTGTGATCATCAATAATGGCGCCAAAAACTTAGTAGCGCTCTCAAACGTGAATCACACTTTGTCACAACTCTGCACAACTAACCAGCAAGTGCATTGGGTCGTCCAAGTAATACCTTACGTGAGTAAGGGTCGATGCCACGGAGATTGTTGGTATGAAGCAAGGTATGGTCATCTTGTAAATCTCAGTTAGGCGGATAATAAAAGGCTATGGAGTTTTTGAATAATAATAATAAATAAACAGAAAATAAAGATAGAAATACTTATGTAAATCATTGGTGAGAATTTCAGACAAGTGTATGGAGGTGCTTGTCCCTGTTGAATCTCTGCTTTCGTACTGCTTTCATCCAATCCTTCTTAATCCTTTCCATGGCAAGCTGTATGTAGGGCATCACCGTTTTCAATGGCTACATCCCATCCTCTTAGTGAAAATGGTCCAAATGCTCTATCACAGCACGGCTAATCATCTGTCGGTTCTCGATCATGTTAGAATAGAATCCCTTGATTCTTTTGCGTTTGTCATCATGCCTAGCAATCACGAGTTTGAAGCTCGTCACAGTCATTCAATCCCGGAATCCTACTCGGAATACCACAGACAAGGTTAGACTTTCCGGATTCCCATGAATGCCGCCATCAATTCTAGCTTATACCACGAAGATTCTGATTAAGGAATCCAAGAGATATGCACCCGGTCTAAGGTAGAACGGAAGTGGTTGTCAGTCACACGCGTTCATAGGTAAGAATGATGATGAGTGTCACGGATCATCACATTCATCAAGTTGAAGTGCAACGAATATCTTAGAATAAGAATAAGTCGAATTAAATAAAAAATAGAAGTACTTGCATTAAAACTCGAGGTACAGCAGCGATCCACACACTTAATCTATGGTGTGTAGAAACTCCACCGTTGAAAATACATAAGTGATGAAGGTCTAGGCATGGCTGAGAGACCAGCCCCCAAAACGTGATCACAGGATCAAAAATACAATCCAGGATGATAATATAATAGTAAAAAGTCTTATTTATACTAGACTAGCTACTAGGGTTTACAGAAGTAAGTAATTGATGCAGAAATCCACTTCCAGGGCCCACTTGGTGTGTGCTTGGGCTGAGCTTGAACTTTACATGAGCTAAGGCTTCTATTGGAGTTGAACGCCAAGATGTAACGTGTTTTTGGCGTTCAACTCTGGTTCGTGACGTGTTTCTGGCGTTTGACTCCAGAATGCAGCGTAGAACTGGCGTTGAGCGCCAGTTTGCGTCATCTAATCTCAAATAAAGTATGGACTATTATATATTGCTGGAAAGCTTTAGATGTCTACTTTCCAACGCCGTTGAAACCGCACCATTCGGAATTCTGTATCTCTAGAAAATCGATTTTGAGTGCAGGGAGGTCAGAATACAGCAGCATCAGTAGTCCTTTGTCAGCCTTTTATCAGAGTTTTGCTCAGGTCCCTCAATTTCAGCCAAAAATTACCTGATACCATAGAAAAACACACAAACTCATAGTAAAATCCAGAAGTGTGAATTTAGCATAAAAACTAAAGAAAACATCCCTAAAAGTAGCTAGATCCTACTAAAAATTGCCTAAAAACAATGCCAAAAAGCATATAAATTATCCGCTCATCATAGCTAAAACATGTTCCCTTTTGATTTGAAATTATTTTAGCAATGCATAAGCACCCGTGAATTGAATTTTTCCTGAATTTTTTACTATCCGCTCATCACAACACCAAACTTAAATTGTTGCTTGTACCCAAGCAACTGAAAATCAAATAGGATAAAAAGAAGAGAACATACTATAAATTATCCGCTCATCACAACACCAAACTTAAATTGTAGCTTTTTGCTTCTGAACAGTTTTGGCATCTCACTTTATCCTTTGAAGTTTAGAATGATTGGCTTCTATAGGAACTTAGAATTTTAGATAGTGTTATTGATTCTCCTAGTTAATTTTGTTGATTCTTGAACACAGCTACTTTTATGAGTCTTGGCCGTGGCCCTAAGCACTTTGTTTTCTAGTATTACCACCAGATACATAAATGCCACAGACACATGACTGAGTGAACCTTTTCAGATTGTGACTCAGCTTTGCTAAAGTCCCCAGTTAGAGGTGTCCAGAGTTCTTAAGCACACTCTTTTTGCTTTGGATCACGACTTTAACCACTCAGTCTCAAGCTTTTCACTTGGACCTGCATGCCACAAGCACATGGTTAGGGACAGCTTGAATTAGCAGCTTAGGCCTGGATTTTATTTCCTTGGGCCCTCCTATCCATTGATACTCAAAGCCTTGGATCCTTTTTACCCTTGCCTTTTGGTTTTAAGGGCTATTGGCTTTTTCTGCTTGCTTTTCTTTTCCTTTCTATTTTTTTCGCCACTCTTCTTTTTTTTTCAAGCTTTTGCTTTTTCACTACTTTTTCTTGCTTCAAGAATCAATCTCATGATTTTTCAGATTGTCAATAACATTTCTCTTTGTTCATCATTCTTTCAAGAGCCGAAAATTTTAACATTCATACACAACAAGATCAAAAATATGCACTGTTCAAGCATTCATTCAGAAAACAAAAAGTATTGTCACCACATTAATATAATTAAACTAAATTCAAGGATAATTTCGAAAACTCATGTACTTCTTGTTCTTTTGAATTAGAAATATTTTTCATTTAAGAGAGGTGAAGGATTCATGGAATTATTCATAGCCTTAAGACATAGTTACTAAATAATAATGATCATGTAATAAAGACACAAACATAGATAAACATATAACATAAAAAAAATGAAAAGCAGAAAAAAATTTAAGAACAAGGAATGAGTCCACCTTAGTGAGGGTGGCGCCTTTTTGAAGGACTATTGATGTCCTTGAGCTCTTCTATGTCTCTTCCTTGTCTTTGTTGCTCCTCCCTAGTGATTTTGGTGCTCCTAATAATTATGTGGAGGAAAATGTATCCCCTAAGGTATCTCAGGGATTTCTTGATGAGGGAATTCCTCATGTTCTCTTGATGTGCAGTCAAATGCTCTTCTACCGAGCTATGGACCCTTGAGATGAATCTCTCCATCTCCCATGACTTGGAGGTGGAAGCTTTTTGTCTTCCCTTTTCTCTTTTTTTTTGAGGTTTCTCTGGCCTTAGGTGTAGTATAATCACCAAGCATCCTCCTTGCATTGTTATTATTTTTGGCTTCCATCTCCTCTTCTTTTTCGAAAATTTCTGTAAAGTTTTCTCTGAATTGTTGAATTTTAGTTTCTCTTGACTTCTTCTTCAGAGTCTTTTCAGGTTCAGGATCTGCTTCAATAAGAATGTTCTTGTCCTTGCTCCTGCTCATATGAAAAAGAAGGGAACAGAAAATAATAATAGGGATTCTCTTTGTCCAGATATAGAGGTTCCTTTATGTGAGTAGAAAAGAAGAAGAATAGGAAGGAGAAGAGGAAAATTCAAACTCAGAGAGAGGGGGGTTCGAATTTTAGGATGAAGAGAAGTGTTAGTAAATAAATAAAATAAATAGAAAGAGGTGAGAGGGATAGAAATTTGAAAAATAAATTTTGAAAAAGGGATAGTAATTTTCGAAAATTAAAATGAAATAAAATTAAAATTAAAATTTGAAATAATTAGTTAAATAGAAGAATTTTGAAAAAGAGGAAGGTAATTTTCGAAATAAGATATGATTTTAAAAGATATGGTTTTAAAAAGATATGATTGAAATTAGTTTTGAAAAAGATTTGAATTTTAAAATCACAATTAATGACTTGACTCACAAGAAATCACAAGATATGATTCTAGAACTTAAAGTTTGAATCTTTCTTAACAAGAAAGTAACAAACTTGAAATTTTTGAATCAAAACATTAATTGTTGATGATATTTTCGAAAATATGATGTAAAGATAAGAAAAAGATTTTGAAAATATTTTGAAAAAGATTTTTGAAATTTTCGAATATGATAAAAAAATGGAAAAGATATGATTTTTGAAAAAGATTTTAAAAAGATAAGATTTAAAAAGATAAGATATTTATTTATTTTTTTATTTTTGAATTTTTTATGATGAGAGAGAAAAACACTAAAAATACTCAATACATGAAAATTTGGGATCAAAACACATGATGCATGCAAGAACACTATGAATGTCAAGATGAACACCAAGAACACTTTGAAGATTATGATGAACATCAAGAACATATTTTTGAAAAATTTTCAATGTAAAGAAAACATGCAAGACACCAAACTTAGAAATCTTTCATGTTTAGACACTATGAATGCAAAAATGCACATGAAAAACACCATACAACACAAAACAAGAAAATATGAAGATCAAACAAGAAAGTTCATCAACAACAACTTGAAGATCATGATGAATGCAATGCATGAATGCAATTTTCGAAAAATGCATGATGAATATGCAATTGACACCAAACTTAAAACTTGACACAAGACTCTAACAAGAACACAAAATATTTTTGATTTTTATGATTTTCTAATTTTTTTGTATTTTATTTTTATATTTTTTCAAAAACATATAGGAAAAATAAAATAAGAAATTCTAAATTTTTAATATGAATTCCAGGAATCATGCAATGTTTGTCTAAAGCTCCGGTCCAGGAATTAAACATGGCTTAATAGCCAGCCATGCTTTATGTGAAAGCTCCGGTCCAAAACACTAGACATGGCCAATAGCCAGCCAAGCTTTAGCATACAGCTAATATTCCAATTAACTTGCCTCTATGAAGATAGTTTTGAAGCCTCAGTCCAAAAGAATTTAGACATGGCTTTACAGCCAGCCAGGCTTCAACATGCTTCATGAAATTCTAGAATTCATTCTTAAAAATTCTGAAGAATAGGATAAGTAATATAATTTTTTTTTCAAAATTTAAGAACAATAAAACAAAATAAAATAAAATAAAATTATCCAATCTGAGCAACAAGATGAGCCGTCAGTTGTCCATACTCGAACAATCCCCGGCAACGGTGCCAAAACCTTGGTGCACGAAATTGTGATCATCAACAATGGCGCCAAAAACTTGGTAGCGCTCTCAAACGTGAAGCTTAGAGTTGGCGTTTAACGCCAAAAA
The DNA here is from genome assembly GCF_000817695.3 of Arachis duranensis. Taxonomy (NCBI): domain Eukaryota; kingdom Viridiplantae; phylum Streptophyta; class Magnoliopsida; order Fabales; family Fabaceae; genus Arachis; species Arachis duranensis. The sequence goes on from NC_029780.3 coordinate 86,192,038, forward strand.
CAAGAACCAATCTGGCGTTAAACGCTAGGATTGCATGCATAGGGCATTTTACACGCCTCATTGGTGCAGGGATGTAAATTCTTGGCACCTTAGGATCTGTGGATCCCACAGAATCATCTCAGGATCTGTGGACCTCACAGGATCCCCACCTACCTCAACTCACCTTCTCTCTTCTTCACCACTCACATCCATCCTTAACACCAAAACCCACCCTACATGGCCGAAACACAAACATCTCTCCCTCTCCCTATATCTTCTTCTCCTTCTTCTACTCTTTCTTCTTTTGCTCGAGGGCAACCAACATTCTAAGTTTGGTGTGGTAAAAGCATAGCTTTTTTGCTTTTCCATAACCATTGATGGCAGCTAAGGCCAGAGAAACCTCAACTCACCTTCTCTCTTCTTCACCACTCACATCCATCCTTAACACCAAAACCCACCCTACATGGCCGAAACACAAACATCTCTCCCTCTCCCTATATCTTCTTCTCCTTCTTCTACTCTTTCTTCTTTTGCTCGAGGGCAACCAACATTCTAAGTTTGGTGTGGTAAAAGCATAGCTTTTTTGCTTTTCCATAACCATTGATGGCAGCTAAGGCCAGAGAAACCTCAAAAAAAAAAAGAAAAAAAAGAGAAGAGAAAAGGGAAGACAAAAGCTTCCACCTCTGAGTCATGGGAGATGGAGAGATTCATCTCAAGGATCCATAGCTCAGTAATAGAGCATTTGACTGCATATCAAGAGAGCATGAGGAATTCCCTCATCAAGAAATTCCTGAGATACCTCAGGGGATACATGTTCCTCCACATAATTATTGGGAGCAACTAAGGATAGGAGCACCAAAATCACTAGGGATCATGCAATAAAAGCAAGGAAGAGACATAAAGGAGCTCAAAAAGCACCATTGGTCCTTCAAAAGATGCTACCCTTACTAAGGTGGACTCATTCCTTAACTTCCTTGTTCTTATCTCTCTGTTTTTTTATTTTTATGCTATATGTTTGTTTATGTTTTGTGTCTCTACTTCATGATCATTAGTATTGAGTAACTATGTCTTAAAGCTATGAATAATTCTATGAATCCTTCACCTCTCTTAAATGAAAAATGTTTCTAATTCAAAAGAACAAGAAGTACATGAATTTCGAAATTATCCTTGAATTTAGTTTAATTATATTGATGTGGTGACAATACTTTCTGTTTTTTGAATGAATGCTTGAACAGTGCATATTTTTGATCTTGTTGTTTATGAATGTTAAGATTGTTGGCTCTTGAAAGAATGATGAACAAAGAGAATGTTATTGGCAATCTGAAAAATCATGAAAATTGATTCTTGAAGTAAGAAAAAGCAGTGAAAAAGCAAAAGCTTGTAAAAAAAAGTGGCAAAAAATATAGAAAGAAAAAAAAAGGGCAAGCAGAAAAAGCCAATAGCCCTTAAAATCAAAAGGCAAGGGTAAAAAGGATCCAAGGCTTTGAGCATTGACGTGGCGGAAATTGGCGAGTTAAGAATTTATTAATAGGGACACATTGCAAGTACAGTCCTTAACCAGCCGAAAATCCGCTTATCAATTTAAAAAGGGTTTGTCACAATATTGAAAATTAAAATACTGGGAGTATGAATCCCAGGTCGTCTCCCAACGAGTTGCAGAGAGATGTGCTATTTCATCAATCGGGTGTTTTCAAAAGTGGTTGAGTTGGTAAACAGGAAATTAAAATAGAGAATTTAATTAATTTTAAATAAAAGCCTTGACTGGGGGTAGATTAGTTGGAAGCCCTATTCTTGTTGAAATACTCTCAACATTAATTAATAATTTACTCTGCTTAGTTAACCCTTACTAGGTAAAGGAAAGTTAAGCAAGTTGGAAATCGATTTCTAGTCATAAGTCCTAATCCTCTCCCTTGGGAAGGACTAGAGTTAATGATTAGAGGGTGATTCAACAATAAACCCAATTACAATTTCTCTCTTGAGTAGTTTAACTCAAGGGTTCCTTTCAATCATCCCCAATCAAGTCATGGAACTACTCACTCATCATAATTATAAAATTCACAATTAATGGTGAAAATAAAAGAAGACATAATAAACAAAAATAAAAGGATTAATTGAAAATAAAAATAGTTTATATTAATAACTTGTAAGAATAAGCCAAAGTCAACTCTAGAGCGATTAAAAGTATGGAAGAATAAATATAAAAAGTAAATAACAAAATAAGATGACTAGTACCGGAGGTAGACTCTTCTCAAAAGCTAAAGCCAAAATCTTCTCAAAAATCCTAATTATGAATGTCAAGTGATAAAAAAACTAGGGGAGGAGTAAATCCAGATCTAAAACTAAAAATTATGCAGAATGAATTGTTATCTCCGTTTCTGCATGTTTCTTGACTCTAGTCTGTAATTCCGGGCCGAAAACTGGGTTGAAATCCGGCCTAGAAACTCTGCCAGCGACTTTTGAAATTCTGCAGATCGCGCACATCACGCGGACGCGTCATTCACGCGGACGCGTCATTCGGCGTTTTTATTTTCCATGCGGGCGCATCGTCCATGCCTCTGCGTCGCTTCTGCTTTTCCAATTCATGCGTTCGCGTCACTCATGCGGCCGCGTCACTGCGAATTTCTCTCTTCCGCGCGGTCGCGTTGCTGACGCGTACGCGTCACTTCTCGCTGGTCATCTCCTCAATTTTTTGTATTCCTTCCATTTTTGCAAGCTTCCTTCCCAATCTCCCACTCATTCATGCCCTATAAAGCCTGAAACACTTAACACTCAGATCACGGCATCGAATGGAATAAAGGGGAATTAAAATACCTAACTAAAGGTCTTCAGGAAGTAAGTTTTCAATCATGTAATAACTTTAGGAAGGAAATATAAATGCATGCTAATTATATGAATAAGTGGGTAAAGACCATGATAAAACCACACAATTAAACACATTGTAAACCATAAAATAGTGGTTTATCAACCTCCCCACACTTAAACATTAGCATGTCCTCATGCTTAGTTGAAGGAGATAGAATAAATGAGTAGGAACATGTAAAAACTCATGCAAAACTCATGTAATGCAATGCAACCTATATATGTGAATGCAACTATATGATTCTTGTCCACTTGATCAAGAATAAATAAGCTCTTCAAACGATGACAAACCAAGTTTCACTAATTCAATTCTCATTTAGTAAGAACAGATAAAAATGCAAGAAGTGAGCTCATGAAAGCGGGGAACATAGAATTTCTAGCACTGAACCCTCACTGATGATGTATGTATACTCTAATCTCTCCAGTGTATAGGGTAATCACTCTATCCTTCTCTAATCATGGTCTCTAAATTTTGTTCTTCTCTTAACCAATCAACAACATTTAATATACCAATGCAACATCATGAGGTCTTTTCAGGGTTGTAATGGGGCCAAGGTAAGGGTAAGGATACATATATGGTTAAGTGAGCTTATAATTGAATCTTTAATTAACTCAAACTCTAACATAACCTATATATTTTGTATAACTATGGAGTTTGTACCTACCTACCCAGGATTCTCTTTCACATTCCATACTCATGTATCAACTGTTTATTTTAATTTTATCCTACATGCATTGACCTTTGGATTCTTAACTCAACATTGGGGTAT
>NC_029780.3:86195686-86232756 GCF_000817695.3 Arachis duranensis
ATATATATATTTTAATTATAAAACATAGCTTATCAATGCACATGGATCTTTGATTTTCATAGTTTCACATGAGTAGGTGTTCAAATTCCTATTATATTATCATGACATATCCCTTTATTATCTTTTGTTCCCACAATTTCTCATACTTAATTAGCACACACAATTCTATCTTAATCTAACCAAAGATTCAAATTGGGGTATATACTTGTTTTTTCGTTTAAGGCTAGTAATGTGGTAAATTATAGAACAAATGGGATTTAAAGGCTCAAAGTGGCTAACAAATGTAATTGAAAGGGTAGGCTTAATTTGGATAAGTGAACTAAACAATTAATGGCCTCAATCATATGCAGCATATAAATATATTAAACATTAGACATATAAGATGGAACAAAATATAGGTTACAATCATAGAGAAGTAAACACACAAGAATAAAACAAATATGGTTAAATAATGTAACCATGCATAAAGGCTCAATTCTCACAGGATGTGTGTTCTTTAGCTTTAAAAATCATGTTCCAAATACAACTTCAAGCAATTTTAACATAAGAGTTTTAATTAAAATTAGTGAAATTTTGTTCCAAAGATAGAGTTTTAGAAGAAACTTATTGTCTTTTCAATCAAGTAGAACATGCATGCAACTAATCTATTACTATGTAATTTATCCTATTCTAAAAGAAAGAAAAACTAACTAAATATCCTAATTTATTGGTGTTTAGGGAAGAAAAATTACCTCCGGAAGTCAGGTACTGACTGACCTCCCCACACTTAAGGATTTGCATCGTCCTCGGTGCCATCTGTCAGGAACGGTGGTGGGCTGGTGGCAGTGTCTCCACAGTCGGGACCGTCGTGGCTCCCTATGCTGGTGAAAGAAGTGGAGTCCGGAGTGCCTGGATAGTCATCGGGTCGGTGATTGCCTGTAAGTAGCTCCTTGAGGTATTTGAAACGGCGGTGGTTGCGGTACTCTCAGAGCTTTGCTTTCTTTTCTTGTTGGTCCAATCACTTCAGGATTTGGTGCAGTAGCTGACTAGTAGATGGTGGAGGAGCTGCAGCATCCTCTGTGGACTGGCTGGTAGTGGCAAGTTATGGCCTGAGATATCTCCCATTAGGGATATACTGATCATCCTGTGGAAGAATGGCTTTGGTGTCTCCAGCTCTGTAGGATACTCCGGCTGCTGAGATAAGATCAGAGACCAATGCAGGAAAAGGTAGGTTGCCCGTGATCTGCACATGTTCCATAGAATTCTGGATATGTCTTGGTAAATTAAAAGGCTGGTCTGTGAGGATGCACCATAGTAGAACGGCCATGTCTGTCGTGAAGGAGGACTCATGAGTACTCGGGAAGACGTAATGGGACATAATCTGTGCCTATACGTGAGTCTCTAAGGTGACTGCGGAAGCCGAGATTCCCTTAGGACGGGAACGATGGTATCCGAAGATCCATTTGCTGCCAGGTCGAGCGATGACTCTGAGAACAGCGTCCTAGTCAAAGGTGTATGCCTGGCGCTTGATTGCGGCTTTCTGAAAAGCATCCAATCCTTCTGGAGCAGGGGGGAGATCTAAGGCTTGCTGAATGGCCTCTTCTGTAATGGGGACTTGCTTCTGGCATAAATAAATGGACTGCAAAGTCGGCAGGTGGAAGTTGGAGTAGAATTCAACAACCCAAGAAAGATTAACCTGTCGTGGCTGTCTCTGTAAGAATCCCCAATGCCTTTGTGCAATTTGTGGCTCAACAAATTCAGCAATACGAGGCAGAAGGATAAGAAGGTGTTCATTGTTGTAATTTCGAGCTGCCAGAATAGGAAACATCTGCTCACAGTAGCGATTTGGGAATCGTGCAGTGTCCTTTGTTGGGAAGGCTCTTTCCTTTTCATCAACCTTGATAATCCTTTTAATTCTTTTTGTTGAGGGCTTGACTACAGTTGAAGAAGGCGCTGCTGATAAACGAAATTTAGCATGCCGATTTAGAATTCAAAGATGAATATGATCGTGAGTATAGTCTAATCGACACTTGAATTTCGTACCAAACAATCCTACAATCTATATCCGAGAGTACTAGTCTCCCGAGTCGTCCTCCCTTGGAATTGCCAAAATGTGCATCTTATTGATTAGAAAGCCTTGTTAGGATTCTTTGAAAGTTTTAGCAAAGTAGTAGGAAACAACCAATCTATCATTAAAAGACTTGGCTTAGGGTTGACATTAGAATTTATATCCTTATAGTTCTCTCAATCATGATAACAATTAGGCCTTGCCTCATTTAGTTATCCTCTAGGTATAGAGGAAGTCAAATGAAAATCACAAGTCCTAGTTTCACCTCATGGGAATCTAGCTTTAGTGCACTCCAAGTCAATTAGCAATCCCTAATTCCAAATCAACAATTGACACAACTATTCAACTTCTTCTAATGGTCCAACCCTATGCCAAGTGAGAAATTTCTACTCCATAACTAGTGTTGACATTTTATCAAACATTTGATGAGCAAGAAAGAAAGTCATGGTAAAATAAGAAGAAAAGTAGAATTAAAAGTATTGCAACACAAGGAACTAACAACAAGTATCAAAGAGCAACAATGAGGATCAAATTCTCAAAGTATTGATAAAATCCAAAACCACAAAGTTGAATTCTAGATCTAAGAGAATTTAGCAATTACAACTACTACTTGAAATTGGAAAAGAAAATCTATGACATGAACAAAGTAAAGTGAGAATTGCAATGGATCTCACCAAAGAGTGATTGAAAATTCAGAAATTGGATGAAGAAGAACCCTAATGAGAGCTTGAGATCTCTCTCTCCTCCTCCAAGAGTGTAATTAACTATCCCTCAAAATATCTCAAATCTAGAAAAATGAACTAAGAGTCCTTAACCCTTGCTCCTTTGGTCTTCTTAAGCTTTTCCCGCCAAGGCATTCCCTAAAAATGGGATTCCCAACTAACTCCACGCCTAAGTCACGTGGCTCCTTAAAAAAATCATATTCGCACATCGGCGCGCGCGCGCAGAGTACGCGCGTGCGTCACCGAGGCATCTTGTAATGTGCGCGGAGGCGTGATGTATGCGTGCGCGGCTCGTGGCTTGGCTCTCAGCTTCGACCTCTAGTTGCTCTATCCATGTGGACGCGTCAAGTGCGCGCACGTGCCCATGCTGAGGTTTCCAAGGCTTAATTCTCGTGCTCCCTTCCTTTGCACCTGTCCTCCTTCTCTCTTCCGGTCCATCCTTGCCCTATATTCTGAAACCACTTAACACACAAGTCACGGAATCGAATGCCATCAAGAGAAGATTAGAAATGTATCTATTTTAGTGCAAAATAAGCATGTTTTCATCCATGGGGCAAAACTAGGAAAGGACACAAAAATCTTGTATTTTCATATAGAAAGTGTGTGGAATCATTGATAAAACCCCTGAAATCAACACAAGATAAACCCTCAAAATGGGGTTTATCAGCTGCCACTAATGATCTCTTCGTTCCTTTCCTTGCGGTGGGTTTAGGGGTAGCTTTCTCTTTGCCTTTCTTGGTAGCCATTCTGCAAAAGGGAAGAGAAAGTAAGTTAAATCCAAAGCGATAAAGCAAGGAAGGGGATTGAGTGAGTGATAATCAGTGCACGGTAAAGATGAATGAAATAAACACATGGTCATGACAACATGTGAAAAGTTTAAGAAAGGGAATAGAATAAGTGCACGATAGGGAAGTAGATGCAAGATGTTTATTGGCATGCCGGCAAGGGCATGAGTAGCATAGATCAAGCATCACTTCGTAACAAACTATCACGTTTGTATTGGCAATTAAATGCAATTAATAAAATAGTAAAGGGAATTTGTGAAAAGCATGCATTGAATAGTAGGATATGATAATGTAGAAAAGTGCATAATGTCATACGGGCTTTTTCACAAACACATAGCATGCATGGTAAATAATCCAATAAAAATAATAAATTGAACATGCAAGCAACCCCTTTAAAAATATAATTGCCAAATAATTATGAAATAATTCACAAAGACCAAATAAATTTCCAACACCAATAAAAAGGAAGAAGAAAGAAAAAGAAAACATATGCAAAGAAATTAAAAAGAAAGAGGAATGAAGAAGAAAACATAAATAAAGAAGAGGAATAGAAAAGTGAAGAGGGAAGAAGAAAAGAAAAACCTTGATAATGGTGGGAAGAGAGAGAGAGAAAGTAGAAAGTGAGAAGGAGGGAAGAAGGAAGAAGGGGGAAGAAAGAAATAAGGATGGAAAAGAAAAAGTAGGATTGGGGGAAGAGAAAGATAAGATATTTGGCAAATTAGGATAAGCTGTGCGGCGCAAGCGACGCGGACACGTGGGTGACGCGTTCGCGCGAAAGCGCATTAAGTTAATCGACGCGGAAGCGTCGGTCACGCGGACGCGTGACTCAGGTTATGCTACTAGCGCGAGGGCTGCCTCGCGCTCACACAACTCTCTATTCGAATTTTTATTTTCGCCAAATGTTGGGTGACGCGAACGCGTGGGTTACGCGTTCGCGTGAGTGGCCATTCGAAGGCAATGACGCGGACGCGTGAGCCATGCGTCCGCGAGGGGAGAATTTGTGCGTTCAGTATCGATCCATCACCACTCTAGCACAACTTTCGGTCGTGCACCCATTTTACGTCAAATTGCAGGGCACGCGGCCACGTGAGTGACGCGGACGCGTGGGAGGCCAGTTTTTGCACTTGACGCGGACGCATCAACAACGCGGTCGTGTGGGATAATTTGTGCCAAAGGCACGCCTCCAGCCACGCTCTTGCATGACTCTCTGTTCAATTCCCCTTTCTTCAAAACGCACTAGTGACGCGGACGTGTTAGCGACACTTACGCGTCGCGTGCGTAAAATTTTTTTTTAAAAGCAAATGCAGGATGCAGATGAGGTGCAAGATATAGGCAGTAGTATGGAGAAGAGTTATAGATGAGGGAAGAGAAGGAGAAGAAGAGGAACGATCATTCCGTGGTGGGTTGTCTCCCACCTAGCACTTTGCTTTAACGTCCTTAAGTTGGACGCTTCAGTAGCTCAGTTTTCAGTTGCGAGTGGATCCTCCAGGAGGAAGATCTCTAACTCCTTGTTTTTCGTCGCCTTCTCACCATGGTAGAGCTCCAAACGATGTCCATTAACCTTGATGAGTTCAGAGCTTAAAGGGTGACTGAGATGGAAAACTCCGTACGGCTCAGCCCTCTCGACTCTATATGGGCCTTCCCACCTTGATCGCAGTTTGCCTGGTATGAGCCTCAGTCTAGAGTTGTAAAGAAGGACCAAATCCCCAGGTTGGAACTCCTTTCTCTTGATGTGTTGATCATGTACAACCTTCATTTTCTCCTTGTACAGTCTTGAGTTCTCATAAGCTTCTAGGCGAAGACTCTCTAATTCTTGCAGTTGCAACTTCCTTTCAGCTCCGGCTTTCTCAAATCCCATGTTGCATTCCTTTACTGCCCAAAAAGCTTTGTGCTCCACCTCAATTGGAAGGTGACAAGCCTTTCCATAGACTAAGCAGAAAGGACTCATCCCAATGGGTGTCTTGTATGCTGTTCTGTATGCCCAGAGTGCATCTTGTAGTCTGGTGCTCCAGTCTCTTCTATGAGGTTTGACTATCTTCTGTAAGATGCGCTTTATTTCCCTGTTAGACACCTCGCCTTGTCCATTAGTCTGAGGATGGTAGGCTGCTGCTATTTTATGAATTATCCCATGCTTCTTCAGTAATCCTGTTAGTCTCCTGTTAAAAAAATGGGTGCCTTGATCGCTCACGATAGCTCGTGGTGATCCAAAGCGACAAATAATGTGGTTTCTAACAAAGGAAACAACAGTGTTAGCATCATCAGTACGGGTGGGAATTGCTTCCACCCATTTAGAAACATAGTCTGCAGCTAACAATATATAGATATGGCCATTAGAATTAGGAAATGGACCCATGAAGTCAATGCCCCAAACATAAAAAATTTCACAGAAAAGCATAGTTTGTTGAGGCATTTCATCCCTCTGGGATATATTACCAAACCTCTGGCATGGGGGACAAGATTTACAAAATTCAGCAGCGTCTTTAAAAAGGGTGGGCCACCAGAATCCACAGTTTAAGATTTTTCTAGCTGTTCTTTGAGGGCCAAAATGTCCTCCACTCTCAGATGAGTGACAGGCCTCTAAAATGGACTGGAATTCTAATTGAGGCACACACCTTCTAATTACCTGGTCAGCGCCACATCTCCATAAATATGGGTCATCCCATATATAATATTTAGACTCACTTTTCAGCTTGTCTCTTTGGTGCTTAGTAAAGTGTGGAGGAAAAGTGCGGCTAACTAGATAATTAGCTACAAGTGCATACCAAGGGATTACCTCAGATACTGCTTGTAAGTTATCAAATGGAAAATTATCAGCTATAGGAGTGGAGTCATCCTTAATGTGTTCAAGGCGACTCAAGTGGTCTGCCACTAGATTCTGCGTACCATTCCTATCCTTTATTTCTAAATCAAATTCTTGTAGCAGAAGTATCCAACGTATAAGCCTTGGTTTGGATTCCTTTTTAGCTAATAAATACTTTAGAGCTGCGTGATCTGAATACACTACTACCTTAGTACCAAGTAAATAGGCTCGGAATTTATCCAGAGCAAAAACAATAGAAAGAAGCTCTTTTTCAGTAGTAGTGTAGTTAGACTGAGCGGTGTCTAAAGTTTTAGACGCATAAGCAATAAAAAAAGGATCCTTACCTTCACGATGAGCCAATGCTGCTCCTACTGCATGGTTGGAAGCATCGCACATGATTTCGAATGGCTGGCTCCAGTCTGGTCCTCTCACAATTGGAGCTTGAGTCAGGTCGGTTTTCAGCTTGTCAAACGCTTATTTGCAATCCTCACTGAACTCAAACTCAATATCTTTCTGCAGTAATCTGGATAGGGGAAGTGCTACCTTACTAAAGTCCTTAATGAATCTTCGGTAGAAACTTGCATGTCCAAGGAACGAACGGACTTCCCTCACAGAAGAGGGGTAAGGCAAACTAGAAATAACATCCACCTTTGCTGGATCTACAGAAATGCCAGTATTAGATACAACATGTCCCAGTATGATTCCTTGTTTAACCATAAAATGACATTTTTCAAAATTCAATACAAGGTTTGTATTGACACATCTATCTAATACTCTAGATAAACTATCCAAGTAAAGGTTAAAAGAATCACCATAAACGCTAAAATCATCCATAAAAACCTCCATACAGTCCTTAATCAGATCAGAGAAAAGACTCATCATGCACCTTTGGAAAGTAGCTGGTGCATTGCACAAGCCAAAGGGCATTCTCTTGTAAGCATAAGTCCCAAAGGGATAGGTAAAGGTAGTCTTTTCCTGATCCTCAGGAGCTATATGAATCTGGAAATAGCCTGTGTAACCATCTAAAAAGTAATAATGTGATTTACCTAACAGACGATCCAGTATTTGATCAATGAATGGAAGAGGGTAGTGATCCTTACGAGTAGATTGGTTGAGACGCCTGTAATCAATGCAGACCCTCCAGGCATTCTGTACTCTGGTTGCTATGAGCTCTCCATGCTCATTCTTCACTGTAGTGACTCCAGACTTCTTGGGCACCACTTGTACTGGGCTCACCCATTCACTGTCTTAGATGGGGTAGATAATACCTGCTTCTAATAGTCTGGTCACTTCCTTCTTGACAACCTCTAAAATAGTGGGGTTTAATCTTCTTTGGGGTTGGCGAACGGGTCTTGCTCCTTCCTCTAAAAATATCCTGTGCTCACAAACTTGAGGGATGATGCCTACTATGTCTGCTAAACTCCACCCAATTGCTTTCTTGTGCTTCCTCAGCACACTAAGTAACTGCTCTACCTGCTGAGAAGTGAGGTCCTGTGCAATGATAACTGGAAACTTCTGCTTGTCCTCGAGGTAAGCATATTTGAGGTGTGGAAGGAGTGGTTTCAATTCCAACTTCTAGTCATGGTCTGGCTCTGGATTATCTGGAACTGGTGGCAGTGGTAGAGTGCCTGCATTGTCCTCGAAATTCCCCACACTTGGACCTTGTCCTATGTACTTATCTTCAAACTCTTCCTGGTGAACTTTAGCTACGGTTTCATCTATGATGTCACACTGGAAGATAGAACGATCTTCTGGAGGGTGCTTCATAACTCCATTCAGATTGAAGCTTACTACTCGGCCGTCTATTTCAAAAGAGTATGTGCCTGCGAAAGCATCTAATTTGAACTTTGAGGTCTTCAAGAAAGGCCTTCCGAGTAGGATTGATGATGGCTTCTCTGAGTCATTTTGGGGCATCTCCAGGATGTAAAAATCAATGGGGAAGGTGAGACCTTTGATTCCCAGTAATACTTCTTCAGCAACTCCAGCCACTGTAATAATACTTTTATCTGCTAACACAAAACGAGCTGCCGACCTTTTTAAGGGAGGGAGCCTCAAAACATCATATACAGATAAAGGCATTATACTAACACATGCTCCTAAACCACACATGCAGTCAGAAAATATCACACCTCCAATGGTACAGTTAACCATGCATGGGCCTGGATCACTACATTTTTCAGGTATATTTCCCATTAAAGTAGATATAGAACTTCCTAAAGTTATAGTTTCTAATTCATTAATTTTGTCTTTATGTATGTACAAATCTTTTAGAAACTTTGCATATTTAGGTACCTGTTAAATGACATCAAAAAGGGGAATAGTTACCTCAACCTTTTTGAAGATTTCTACCATTTTGGGATCAGGTTCCAACTGCTTCCTGGGCTTCCTTGCAAGTTGTGGAAATGGAATAGGAACGGCGTCCTCTATAGTGTCTGCGCCCTTTGGTGCTTCTCCCTGTGATTTGGTGTCTTCTTCTTCAGCCATGTCCTATATGCTCTTTTCTTCTTCAACATCTTCTATTTCCACTACCTCTTCAGCTAAGGCGTGTTCAGGTGGATTTGGCTTTTCCTGATTCCTCTCTTGCAATGTGGTTTCAGACCTTAGGGTGATGGCATTAATACCACCCTTTGGGTTGGGTAATGGTTGAGAAGGGAGTCTACCAGAGCTTGAGGACTGGTTGTTAGAGTTGGTCAGTGATCCAACCTATGAGACAAGGGTTTGTAAAGTAGAAGTCAAAACATTTAGAGTTGCATTAAAATTATTTTCCATAGCCTGTTGTCTCTGATCAATAGATTGTAGTAAGTCATCATTAGGAGATGAAGAGGGGTAAGTGATCTGAGAGGTCTGCTGAGATGCTTGAGGCTGTCTTAAATGAGGTGCTCTGTAGGACTGATTTTGATTCTGCTGCCTGAAGTTATTATTGTTATTCTACCTCTGATTTCCATTGTTATCTCTGCCTCCTCTGTTATAATTGTCCCTCCAACCCTAGTTAGAATTGTCTTTCCAGCCTTGGTTAGAGTTATCCTGCCATCCTTGGTTATAGTTGCCACTTTGATTGTACCCTTGATTGGGGCGGTCATGAAAGTTATGAGTGGCTGCTACAGTGTTGTCTTCTGGTTGGAGTTGGGGACACTCATCGGTATAGTGACTGTAATCTGCACAGATTCCACATACTCTTTGTGGAACCAACTGTTGGCTATGCTGTGGTGGAGAAGGCTGAACTTGCTGAGGCTGTTGTTGATTCAGTTGCATCTGCTTCAGCAAGTTGGTCATTTCACATAAGCTCTGAGCTATAGCAGCAGTCTCTTTACTAGTGGATACCTCTGCAATAGCTCTTGACCAACTTTGCTTCTGCCTGTGATTCCTAGTAGAGTCAGCTAAGTCGCTGATCAATTGCCATGCTTCGTCCGTAGTCTTGTACTTTTTCATAGAACCATTGCTAGCACCTTCCAGTGTGGTCCTATCTTGAGATTTCAAACCCTGTGTAAAGTAGCCGAGCAACACTATCTTGTCGATCATATGATGGGGGCATGCGTCTCGAAGATTATTGAAGCGTTCCAAGTATTCATAGAGGGTCTCAGATTCATCCTGAACAATCATAGACATGTCCTTCCTCAGCTTATCGGCAACTTCAGCTAGAAAGAATTTATCTAGAAACTCTCTCCTAAGTGTATCCCAGTTGGAAACAGTTGCTCCGGGTTGAGTGTAGTACCACTCTCTTGCCTTTCCCTCCAGAGAAAACGGGAAGGCTTTCAACAGATGGAGATTTTATCAGTGCCATTATGCTTAACAGTAGAACAAGCAGTCTGGAAATCCCTAAGATGCTTGATAGGCACTTGAGCAGGTAAGCCATGAAACTTGGGCATCAAGTTGAGTAGTGAAGACTTTATTTCAAAATCTACAGCTACTGCTGGGTGGTGTGCCTGGAATGGTTGGAGCGTAAAATCAGGAGCTCCTTCCTCCTGGATAGTGACTCTCCTAGGCGCTGCCATGTCACCTGCACGTAAATGAACTGGATCAGTAGAGAGAGAGCTTATTTCTTCCTTAGATGACGGTTCAGGTTCGTCCTCAAAGAGGAGTCGCCAACGCCGAGCTTGCCTTATACGTGAAAGAGTTCTTTCAATCTCAGGGTCAAATACTGGCAAGCTTGGATCAGGAAGTGAACGCGTCATTTAACAAAAGAAACGTACAGCTCATAGTAACAGAATGAAAAGAAAAATTGCAATTAAAATAAATACCAATCAATAAATTAGCACACTGTTGCAACTCCCTGGCAACGGCACCATACATTGACGTGGCGGAAATTGGCGAGTTAAGAATTTATTAATAGGGACACGTTGCAAGTACAGTCCTTAACCAGCCGAAAATCCGCTTATCAATTTAAAAAGGGGTTGTCACAATATTGAAAATTAAAATACTGGGAGTATGAATCCCAGGTCGTCTCCCAACGAGTTGCAGAGAGATGTACTATTTCATCAATCGGGTGTTTTCAAAAGTGGTTGAGTTGGTAAACAGTAAATTAAAATAGAGAATTTAATTAATTTTAAATAAAAGCCTTGACTGGGGGTAGATTAGTTGGAAGCCCTATTCTTGTTGAAATACTCTCAAGATTAATTAATAATTGAAAGTTACTCTGCTTAGTTAACCCTTACTAGGTAAAGGAAAGTTAAGCAAGTTGGAAATCGATTTCTAGTCATAAGTCCTAATCCTCTCCCTTGGGAAGAACTAGAGTTAATGATTAGAGGGTGATTCAACAATAAACCCAATTACAGTTTCTCTCTTGAGTAGTTTAACTCAAGGGTTCCTTTCAATCATCCCCAATCAAGTCATGGAACTACTCACTCATCATAATTATAAAATTCACAGAATTAATGGTGAAAATAAAAGAAGACATGATAAACAATAATAAAAGGATTAATTGAAAATAAAAAAAGTCTATATTAATAACTTGTAAAAATAAGCCAAAGTCAACTCTAGAGGGATTAAAAGTATGGAAGAATAAATATAAAAAGTAAATAACAAAATAAGATGACTAGTACCGGAGGTAGACTCTTCTCAAAAGCTAAAGCCAAAATCTTCTCAAAAATCCTAATTATGAATGTCAAGTGATAAAAACCTAGGGGAGGAGTAAATCTAGATCTAAAACTAAAAATTATGCAGAATGAATTGTTGTCTCCATTTCTGCATGTTTCCTGACTCTAGTTTGTAATTTCGGGCCAAAAACTGGGTTGAAATCCAGCCCAAAAACTCTGCCAGCGACTTTTGAAATTCTGCAGATCGCGCACGTCACGCGGACGCGTCATTCACACGGACGCGTCATTCGGCGTTTTTCTTTTCCATGCGGGCGCGTCGTCCATACCTCTGCGTCGCTTCTGCTTTTCCAATCCGTGCGTTCACATCCCTCATGCGGCCGCGTCACTGCAAATTCCTCTCTTCCGTGCGGTCGTGTCGCTGACGCGTACGCGTCACTTCTCGCTGGTCATCTCCTCAATTTCTTGTATTCCTTCCATTTTTGCAAGCTTCCTTCCCAATCTCCCACTCATTCATGCCCTATAAAGCCTGAAACACTTAACACACAGATCACGGTATCGAATGGAATAAAGGGGAATCAAAATACCTAATTAAAGGTCTCCAGGAAGTAAGTTTTCAATCATGTAATAACTTTAGGAAGGAAATATAAATGCATGCTAATTATATGAATAAGTGGGTAAAGACCATGATAAAACCACACAATTAAACACATTGTAAATCATAAAATAGTGGTTTATCAAGCATCAATGGATATGAGGGCCCAAGGAAATAAAATCCAGGCCTAAGCGGCTAAATCAAGCTGTCCCTAACCATGTGCTTGTGGCATGCAGGTCCAAGTGAAAAGCTTGAGACTGAGTGGTTAAAGTCGTGATCCAAAACAAAAAGAGTGTGCTTAAGAACTCTGGACACCTCTAACCAGGGACTTTAGCAAAGCTGAGTCATAATCTGAAAAGGTTCACCCAGCTATGTGTTTGTGGCATTTATGTATCTGGTGGTAATGCTGGAAAACAAAGTGCTTAGGGCCACGACCAAGACTCATAAAAGTAGCTGTGTTCAAGAATCAACAAACTTAACTAGGAGAATCAATAACACTATCTGAAATTCTAAGTTCCTATAGATGCCAATCATTCTAAACTTCAAAGGAGAAAGTGAGCTGCCAAAACTGTTCAGAAGCAAAAAGCTACAAGTCCCGCTCATCTAATTAGAATTAATATTCATTGATGTTTTGAGATTTATAGTATATTCTCTTCTTTTTATCCTAATTGATTTTCAGTTGCTTGGGGACAAGCAACAATTTAAGTTTGGTGTTGTGATGAGCGGATAATTTATACGCTTTTTGGCATTGTTTTTAGATAGTTTTTAGTATAATCTAGCTACTTTTAGGGATGTTTTCATTAGTTTTTAAGTAAAATTCACATTTCTGGACTTTATGAGTTTGTGTGTTTTTCTGTGATTTCAGGTATTTTCTGGCTGAAATTGAGGGACCTGAGCAAAACTCTGATAAAAGGCTGACAAAGGACTGCTGATGCTGTTGGATTCTGACCTACCTGCACTCAAAATGGATTTTCTGGAGCTACAGAACTTCAAATGGTGCACTCTTAACGAAATTGAAAAGTAGACATCCAAAGCTTTCCAGCAATATATAATAGTCCATATTTATTCGTGATTAGACGATGTAAACTGGCGCTCAACGCCAGTTTTATGCTGCATTCTGGAGTCAAACGCCAGAAACACGTCACGAACCAGAGTTGAACGCCAAAAACACGTTACAACTTGGCGTTCAACTCCAATAGAAGTCTCAGCTCGTGTAAAACTCAAGCTCAGCCCAAGCACACACCAAGTGGGCCCCGGAAGTGGATTTCTGCATCAATTACTTATTTCTGTAAACCCTAGTAGCTAGTCTAGTATAAATAGGACCTTTTACTATTGTATTTTCATTGGGGGATTGTATTTTTGATCCTGTGATCACGTTTTGGGGGGCTGGCCATTTGGCCATGCCTGGACCTTCATCACTTATATATTTTCAACGGTGGAGTTTCTACACACTATAGATTAAGAGTGTGGAGCTCTACTGTACCACAAGTTTTAATGCAATTACTACTTCTATTCAATTCGATTTATTCCTGTTCTGAGATACCATTCGTACTTCAACCTGATGGATGTGATGATCCGTGACACTCATCATCGTCCGTCCCTATGAACGCGTGTCTGACAACCACTTCTGTTCTACAAGCGAAAGCTAGAATGTGTATCTCTTGGATTCCTGATGCACGACGCATGGTTGCCCTCGCCTGACAACCAAGCCTTCCATTCCGTGAGATCAGAGTCTTTGTGGTAAAAGCTAGAATTGATGGTGGCATTCATGAGAATCCAGAAAGTCTAAACCTTGTATGTGGTATTCCGAGTAGGATTCCAGGATTGAATGACTGTGACGAGTTTCAAACTCATGATTATTGGGCGTGATGACAAATGCAAAAGAATCAAGGGATTCTATTCCGATATGATCAAGAACCGACAGATGATTAGCCGTGTCGTGATAGAGCATTTGGACCTTTTTCACTGAGAGGATGGGATGTAGCCATTGACAATGGTGATGCCCTACATACAGCTTGCCATGGAAAGGAGTAAGAAGGATTGGATGAAGGTAGTAGGAAAGCAGAGATTCAGAAGGAGCACAGCATCTTAATACGCCTATTTGAAATTTCCATCAATGATTTACATAAGTATTTCTATCTTTATTTTCAGTTTATTTATTATTAATATTCGAAAACTCTCTCACCATTTATTATCTGCTTGACTGAGATCTACAAGATGACCATAGCTTGCTTCATACCAACAATCTCTGTGGGATCAATTAAGGCATAAGCATAGCATATGGATGCATATGATCGAGCAACACAATGCATTAAAATAAATGCACAATATCACCCATCAAGAAATTGCCTAGTTATGGTTAAAGAATTTAAATCACATGGTGGCCAAAACATGTAATTCAAAAGATTTAGAATACTTTGAAGGAAATGTCAATAGTACTTGGTATTCACAAATATTAAGCATGAAGAATTCAAAATCAAATAATAAATTGTAACCTCAATAAAGAAATCCAACAATGAATATTCACAACAATGATGCTAAAATAGCAACATGTCAGTAATCAACAGCAATATCTCAGCACAATAAGCAAATCAAATTAATAATCCAACACATATTACCAAAATAGAAAATTAAACTAACTAACTAACTAATTAACTAACTAACTAAAGGAGATGATGGTGGATGGTAAATGGTGGTGGTGGATGATGGTTGAAAGAGGAAAAGAAGAGAAGAGAAGAGAAAAGAAGAAAAGAGATGGAGAGAAGAGAATAAAGAAGAGCATATGAACAGGGGGCGGTTATGTGTACGCGTGAAATGGGAAAATGGGAGCAACATATACACGGGACATGGAAAAATGAGAGGTGACATGTACGCGTGGGGCAGGCCTACGCGTGACTAGTGCTCATGCTCATTGCCCAGTACCCGCATGGTTTTGGTACAACTCTCTGTCCAAGCCATGCGGTGGTACAGTCCACGCACCATTGACACATGGTCAAATTTTGGGGGTCACGCGTACATGAGACATGCTCTTTTTTTTAACATAAGATAAAATCCAAAATTAACAAAATTTTTAAACATGCAATACAAAACAAAAAGCCAATTCAAGACAAGATTATTAACTATTCAAATATGCAACCTAAAATAAAAATTTACCCAAACAACAAACATCTAAGAGCAATATATACAAGAATGATATAGAGAAGAAAAGTACCTAACAATGGAAACTCAATTTATTCATCAACTATATACAAAAGAGAAAAGTGGAAAGAGTTTACCATGGTGGGTTTTCTCCTACCTAGCACTTTTGTTTATTGTCCTTAAGTTGGAGAGCTCTAATCAAGGTGGGCTTGTGCTTGAATTCATTGTAACACCCTAATTACCCTAAGCATTACCTCATGTCGTAAAGTAAAGGTTAATCAGAGGTCACGACAATTCTAAGGCTTATAGAAGCCCGATGAAGAAATAAGCTCAAAAACCAAGATATAAAAGCGTGAAACGTTCACACAAAACTACAAACTTAAGGCACAAGATATAGATACCAGCTAACAAGATATAAGTATATAAGAGAATATAATAGTCATAAGGATCTAGCTGCTGCTTGCGGAGTTTAAGTCGGCTAGTTATATACAAACAAACAGAGTTTTGAAAGCAAAATAGCTTATACAAAGTATCATTCTAAAAGTAAGCATCTAAGACAAAAGTAAATACAAAATTGAGAGTACTAATAAAAATAAATCAAAAGACTACCAAAATATGGTAAAGAATCATCCGCTCTGTCACCATCAAAGCAACTCACCGAGTTGGGTTATGACCTGCATCTAAAAAACAACAAAGTATGGAATGAGAACCGGAGGTTCTCAGTATGGTAACAGTGCCCAATAATGTAAGATATAAAACCCCGGGATGCCAGAGGAAATCTTAGAGCTTCATATCAACACAAGATTCAAGCTTAAAGCACAACTAAAAATTAAAACCATACTTTAAAACTTAACATTTATAAAATAGGGTAAACTATCTTAAGGGATTTCTAACTATCAGATCACCACCGTCCCATAGCCTTCACCAGCCTAACCGCCATGCGATCCCATTGCCACCGCCTACCGAGCCTCCTCAATCCCAGTAGAAAGCACAAATAATTACATACAAGTAATACACAAGAAATAATCAAGTAAATCAAGAAGCAATTAGGCATGTTATACAAGTAGGCATAGTATGCAAGTAGACAAAGCAAGCAACCACATAGAAAATGCACATAATGAATGTCTTCCCTATTGGCTATGATATCACATTGTCAGTTCAACTGTCAACCCAACACATCTCCATGGAGATGTCGCCCTTCAGAATCATAATGGGAACCCCCGAGATATGGTGCTCGGAATACCGTCCAAGATTTTGTGCATGCACACTCTAGTTGTAAGAACCGCAGTTTTTCACGTAAAACCGTTTTAATAAAATAATAATTTTAGTGTCTGGAATAAATTCAAAATTTATAAGTTTTAATTTGAAAATATAAATGTGAAATTTGACTTCAGTGAATTTTTCTGAGTTGGAAAATATATCTTTTTCGAAAATTTTTTGTAAAAATGCGTACTGGCACTTAAGCTGCTAGTACCGGCTCTAATCTGTCCAGTACCACGTATTTTGGAAAATAAGATTTTGAAAAATTGATTTATTTTTTTGAGAGGATAAAAATCATTTAGAATCGAAAACCGGACACTAATCTTAAAGGTTTTGGCCCAAAATGGGCCAAACGGACCAAAAATGCTAACGGGTTGGACTGAGCCCAAGGCCCAACATATATAAGCTCATTAAATGAGGTTTTCAGCTCATTTTCCTTCCCAAATGAGAGTGAGGGTGGGGTTTCACTATTCACCTCCACCTTCCGAGAGCCATAACTTGAGCTACGGAGCTCCGATTGACGAGCCGTTTGCGGCCACGCGAAGCTCTCGTCGAGCTCTTCC
Organism: Arachis duranensis; assembly: GCF_000817695.3. Taxonomy (NCBI): domain Eukaryota; kingdom Viridiplantae; phylum Streptophyta; class Magnoliopsida; order Fabales; family Fabaceae; genus Arachis; species Arachis duranensis. Next base: position 86,212,627 of record NC_029780.3, read on the forward strand.
TTTATATCTAAATATATCTGGTAATATATCTCTTTTCAAGCTCTAGTTTCCAGCCCTAATTTTCTGCACGTTTTTTGGTTTGGTTTTTGAGCAAGTTTTGTGGTTTTGGTTGTTTAGGTGATCTTTAGTAGTGGGTAATTTTTGGAAATTATCCCAATCCTCTTTGGACAAGGTAAGTTTCTCATAAATTCTTGTAGTGTTGTATGTTGAGATTTCTAGGTTTTGATTTTGATATATATGATGTTAGTTTGAGCCTTGGTGCTTGTTGGAGTTGCCTTGGCTTTTTGGAAGCTTGTTTGGGCTCAAAGTGGTAGTTTGTGCATATTGGAAATTGACCAAGGTATGGTTTTGATTTTCTTTATGTAATATATAATATTTTTGGACACTTAGGCTAGTTGACCTTAAGATAGGATTGAATTGTATGTATATGTTAATTAAATGTGAATTGTGATTTAATGATTGATGTGATGGTGTATGGAGTGGATATGGTTGGGGAGTGATATTATATGTTGATGGTTGTTGATGTTGAGAAAATTAATGATGAATGTTGATATTTGTTGTGGTTCTTGAGAGTTTTTGGTATTGTTGATTATTATTGATGAGTTGTGTTGGTGGGTGCTGAGATTGGAAGATGGATGTTGATGATGATTTTGATTGTGGTTATTGTGGTTGATGATGATTGTTGAGAATTATTGGTGTTGAAGGGTTTTACGATGGATTTGAATAATGTTATACATTGTTTGGTGATGATTGTTGGAATTGATGAGGATTTGTAGTGATTGTTGATGTTTGATGAGCGGATAATTTATACGCTTTTTGGCACTGTTTTTATATAGTTTTTAGTATGATTTAGTTAGTTTTTAGTATATTTTTTATTAGTTTTTAAGCAAAATTCACATTTCTGGACTTTACTATGGGTTTTTGTGTTTTTCTGTGATTTCAGGTATTTTCTGGCTGAAATTGAGGGACCTGAGCAAAAGTCTGATTCAGATGCTGAAAAAGAACTGCAGATGCTATTGGATTCTGACCTCCCTGCACTCAAAATGAATTTTCTGGAACTATAGAACTCCAAATGGGGCGCTCTCAATTGCGTTGAAAAGTAGACATCCAGGGCTTTCCAGCAATATATGATAGTCCATACTTCGCATTGTGATGACGTAAATTGGTGTCAAAACGCCAGCTCTCTGCCCTTTTCTAGCGTCAAAACGCCAAAGCTGGAATAAAAGTTGGAGTTAAAACGCCCAAACTGGCACAAAAGCTGGCGTTCAACTCCAGGAATAGACCTCTACATGTGTAAAGCTCAATGTTTAGCCCAAGCACACAATAAGTGGGCCCGGAAGTGAATTTCTGCATCATTTACCTATTTCTGTAAACCCTAGTAGCTAGTTTCATTATAAATAGTACTTTTAGAGATTTATTTTGTACCTCATGACATTTTACATCTGATTTTGTATCTTCTACGGCATGAGTCTCTAAACCGTATGGTTGGGGGTAAGGAGCTCTGCTGTGTCTCGATGGATTAATGCAATTACCACTGTTTTCTATTCAATCACGCTTGCTTCCGTTCTAAGATATTCATTCGCACTTAAACATGATGAATCTGATGATCCGTGACACTCATCACCATTCTCAACTTATGAACGCGTACCTGACAACCACCTCCGTTCTATCTTAGATTGAATGTTTATCTCTTAGCCTCCATTCCGCAAGATCAGAGTCTTCGTGGTATGAGCTAGGATTATTGGCGGTCATTCCTGGGATCCAGAAAGTCTAAACCTTGTCTGTGGTATTCTGAGTAGGATCTGGGAAGGGATGACTGTGATGAGCTTCAAACTCGTGAGTGTTGGGCGTAGTGACAGACGCAAAAGGATCACTGGATTCTATTCCAACATGATTGAGAACCGACAGATGATTAGCCGTGCGGTGACAGTGCACATGGACCATTTTCACTGAGTGGATGGGAAGTAGCCATTGACAACGGTGACAGCCTACACACAGCTTGCCATGGAAGGAGCTTTACGTGCATGAAGAAGAAAACAGTAGAAAAGCAGAGATTAAGATGACAGAACGTCTCCAAATCTCCAACCTATTCTCTATTATTGAATCACAAGTATCTTCTATTTCATGCTCTTTTATTTTATTGCAAACAAAACCCTTTTCATTGATAATCTCCTGACTAAGAATTACAAGGTAACCATAGCTTGCTTCAAGCCGACAATCTCTGGGGGATCGACCCTTACTCACGTAAGGTATTACTTGGACGACCCAGTGCACTTGCTGGTCAGTTGTGCAGAATTGCAAGTGTGATTGCAATTTTGTGCACCAAGTTTTTGGCGCCGTTGCCAGAGATTGTTCGAGTTTAGACAACTGACGGTCTATCTTGTTGCTTAGATTAGGAAAATTTTGTTTTTTGGGTCAGAGTCTTTTATTTTCTTTTCAAAATTTTTCAAAAAAAAAGAATTTATTATTTTTCTTTTAGATTTTTCTGTTGGAGTCTAGTTACATGTTTTAAGTTTGGTGTTTTCTTGTTTGTTTTTATTTAATTTCCGAAAATTTATTTTTGGTTTTCTAAAAATTTTAAGTTTGGTGTTCTTTTTATGTTCTTGAATCCTTCTTGTGTTTTGATCTTAAAATTTTTAAGTTTGATGTTCCTTGGTGTTTTTCTCAAATTTTCGAAAGTTTTGCATTAAGTTAGTCATCAATTTTCAAAATCAAATCTTTTTAAATTATTTTTCAATCATAACTTTTCAATCATATCTTTTTTCTACTTTCCAATTTTTATTTATTCGAAAAAAAAAAATATATATATATATATATAATAAAATAAATAAAATAAATCCATATCATCTCCCTTTCTCCATCATGGAACTAAGTGGAAATGAACAGTCCAGAAGGACTCTAAGGTCATATGCTAACCCCACTACTGCTTCATATGGGAGTAGTATCTGTATACCCTCCATCGGAGTCAGTAGTTTTGAGTTGAATCCTCAGCTCATTATCATGGTGCAGCAAAATTGTCAGTATTCCGGTCTTCCATAGGAAGAATCTACTGAGTTTTTGGCACAGTTCTTACAAATTGCTGACACAGTACATGATAAGAAAGTAGACCAGGATGTCTATAGATTATTATTATTTTCATTTGCTATAAAAGACCAAGCTAAGAGGTGGTTAAATAATCAACCTAAGGCCAACATAAGGACATGGAAACAGTTGTCAGAAAAATTTTTGAATCAATATTTCCCTCCCAAGAGGATGACATAGCTAAGGCTGGACATCCAAGGCTTTAAACAAGAGGATAATGAATCCCTTTATAATGCCTGGGAGAGGTACAGAAAGATGTTGAGAAAATGCCCCTCTGAAATGTTTTCAGAATGGGTACAGTTAGACATCTTCTACTATGGGCTTACAGAAAAAGCTCAGATATTTCTAGACCACTCAGCTGGTGGATCTATACACATGAGAGAGACAATTGAAGAGGCTCAAGAGCTTATAGATACTATTGCTAGAAATCAGCATCTGTACTTGAGCAGTGAGTCCTCCATGAAGGAAGAGGCTAAAGCAGTATCCACTGACCTTAGTCCTTCAGAAAAAGCTGCTGAACTCAACCAGTAATTACTTGCTCTAACAAGACAGTTAGCAGAATTTAAAGAAATGTTACAAGATACTCGGGATGCTAATAAGAACATGGAAGCACAACTTGACCAGACAAGACAACAGTTATCTAAACAAATAACAGAAGAATGTCAAGCTGTTCAATTAAGGAGTGGAAAAACATTAAATACATCAACTCAAAGCAGCAGAGAGCCAAGGAAAGAACAGCTGATAGAGGATGAACAGAATACTACCCAAAATCTCTCTGAGGACAGTAAGAGCCCAGAGAGGAATCATTCTGGCGTCCAAATGCTAGAAAAGGGTGACAAGTTGGCATCAAACACCAATTCCATGTTCAACTCTGGCATTCAAATGCCAGAACAGGGTAGGAATCTGGCGTTAAACGCCAATCCAGTGCCCAATCCTGGCGTTTAAATGCCAGTAAGGGATCAGACACTCATAAGTGCTGATAATAACTCCCTCAAGAAGGCGTCTCAGCCTGCTTCTGTAGGAAATAAACCTGCCAAGTGGAACAGGATAAGCAATTTGCTCACTTTGAAGACTATCTCAGGACTCTTGAAATAAAGATTCCGTTTGCAGAAGCACTTGAGCAAATACCCTCTTATGCTAAGTTCATGAAAGAAATCTTAAGCCATAAGAAGGATTGGAGAGAAACTGAAAAAGTTTTTCTCACTGAGGAATGCAGTGCAGTCATTCTAAAAAGCTTACCAGAGAAGCTTAAGGATCCCAGAAGCTTTATGATACCATGCACATTAGAAGGAATTTGCACCAAGACAGCTTTATGTGATCTTGGGGCAAGTATCAACCTAATCCCTGTATCCACTATCAGAAAACTTGGTTTGACTGAAGAGATCAAACCAACCCGGATCTGTCTTCAACTTGCTGATGGCTCCATTAAATACCCATCAGGCATAATCGAGGACATGATTGTCAATGTTGGGCCATTTGCCTTTCCCACTGACTTTGTAGTGTTGGAAATGGAGGAGCACAAGAGTGCAACTCTCATTCTAGGAAGACCATTCCTAGCCACTGGACGCACCCTTATTGATGTCTAAAAAGGGGAAGTGACCCTGAGAGTCAATGAGGATGAATTTAAGTTGAATGTTGTTAAAGCTATGCAGTATCCAGACACACCAAAAGACTGCATGAGAGTGGATCTTATTGACTCTCTGGTAGAAAAAGTCAATATGACTGAGAGTCTCAAATCAGAGCTAGAGGACATATTTAAAGATGTTCAGCCTGACCTGGGGGGGCTAGAGGAATTAAAAGAACCTCTAAAAACTCCTCAATTAGAGGAAAATCCCCCAAACCAAAGCTCAAACCACTACCACCATCCCTGAAATATACATTTCTGGGAGAAGACAACACTTTTTCTGTGATCATAAGCTCTACTTTAAAGCCACAGGAAGAGGAAGCACTGATTTAAGTGCTAAAGACACACAAGATAGCTCTTGGGTGGTCCATAAGTGATCTTAAGGATATTAGCCCAGCCAGATGCATGCACAAGATTCTCTTGGAGGATAATGATAAGCCAGTGGTTCAACCACAAAGGCAGCTGAATCCAGCCATGAAGGAAGTGGTGCAGAAAGAGGTCACTAAATTACTAGAGGCTGGGATTATTTATCCAATTTCTGATAGCCCCTGGGTGAGCCCTGTCCAAGTCGTCCCTAAGAAGGGAGGCATGACAGTGGTTCATAATGAGAAAAATGAACTGGTTCCCACAAGAACTGTTACAGGGTGGTGCATGTGTATTGACTATAGAAGACTCAATACAGCCACCAAAAAGGATCATTTTCCTTTTCCATTCATAGACCAAATGCTAGAAAGACTAGCAGGTCATGATTATTACTACTTTTTGGATGGCTATTCAGGCTACAACCAAATTACAGTAGATCCCCAGGATCAAGAGAAAATAGCATTCACATGCCCATATGGAGTATTTGCCTACAGAAAGATGCCATTTGGGCTGTGTAATGCACCTACAACCTTTCAGAGATGCATGCTCTCTATTTTCTCTAATATGGTGGAGAAATTTCTAGAAGTCTTCATGGATGACTTCTCAGTATATGGAGATTCATTCAGCTCTTGTCTTGATCACCTGACTCTTGTTCTAAAGAGGTGCCAGGAGACTAACCTGGTTTTGAACTGGGAAAAATGTCACTTTATAGTGACTGAAGGGATCGTCCTTAGGCACAAGATCTCGAATAGAGGAATAGAGGTAGATCAAGTTAAGGTAGAGGTAATTGAAAAACTAACACCACCTGCGAATGTTAAGGCAATCAGAAGCTTTCTGGGGCATGCAGGATTCTATAGGAGGTTTATAAAGGATTTTTCAAAAATCGCAAAACCTCTAAGCAATCTGCTAGTTGCTGACACACCATTTATATTTGACACAGAGTGTCTGCAGGCGTTTGAGACCCTGAAAGCCAAGTTGGTTACAGCACCAATTATTTATGCACTAAACTGAACATTACCATTCGAACTGATGTGTGATGCCAATGACCATGCCATTGGTGCAGTATTGGGACAGAGGCATGACAAACTTCTGCATGTCATTTACTATGCCAGCCGTGTCCTAAATGATGCACAGAAGAATTACACAACCACAGAAAAGGAATTTCTTGCAGTGGTTTATGTCATTGACAAGTTCAGATCCTATTTGGTAGGATCAAAGGTGATTGTGTACACTGACCATGCTGCTCTTAAATATCTACTCATAAAGTAGGATTCAAAACTCAGGCTCATAAGGTGGGTGTTGCTTCTGCAAGAGTTTGATATAGAAATAAGAGACAGAAAAGGGACAGAAAACCAAGTGGCAGATCACCTGTGATGGATAGAACCAGTAGAAGGGGCGTCCTTCCCCATCACTAAGATCTCTAAAACCTTTCCAGATGAGCAACTCTTTGCCATTCAGGAAGTACCATAGTTTGCAGACATTGCAAACTATAAGGCTGCAAGGTTCATACCCAAGGAGTACAGTAGGTAGCAAACGAAAAAATTAATTTCTAATGCAAAGTACTACTTGTGGGATGAACCATATCTCTTCAAGAGATACGCAGACGGATTAATCCGTAGGTGTGTGCCTAGAGAAGAAGCACAGAGGATCCTTTGGGACTGCCATGGATCACAATATGGAGGACATTTCGGAAGTGAGCGAATAGCCACAAAAGTCCTCTAATGCGGCTTCTACTGGCCCACTCTCTATAAAGACTCCCGAGAGTTTGTCTGGAACTGTGACAGTTGCCAGAGTGCTGGTAATCTGCCTCAGGGTTACGCCATGCCTCAGCAAGGGATCTTAGAGATTGAATTGTTTGACGTATGGGGTATTGACTTCATGGGGCCTTTCCCACCTTCATACTCAAACACTTATATTCTGGTGGCTGTAGACTATTTATCTAAATGGGTAGAAGCAATTGCAACACCCACTAGTGATACTAAAATAATGATAAAGTTCCTCCAGAAACACATCATCAGTAGATTTGGTGTCCCCAGAGCAATAATCAGTCATGGAGGTAATCATTTCTGCAATAAACAGCTTTACTCTGCTATGGTACGGTATGAAATTAGCCATAAGGTAGCAACTCCATATCATCCACAGACAAATGGACAAGCTGAGGTCTCGAATAGAAAACTAAAAAGCATCCTGGAACGGACTGTAATGGCCCGTAGAAAGGATTGGGCAAAAAGCTTCGATGATGCTCTGTGGGCATACAGAACAGCATTCAAGACTCCTATAGGAACTTCTCCATACCAACTTGTGTATGGCAAAGCCTGCCATCTACCTGTGGAACTGGAACACAAAGCCTACTAGGCAACTAAATTCCTAAACCTTGATGCTAAATTAGCTGGAGAGAAAAGATTGCTCCAGTTGAATGAGCTAGAGGAGTTCAGGCTCAATGCTTTCGAAAATGTAAAAATTTACAAGGAGAAAGCAAAAAGATGGCATGACATGAAATTGTCACCCAGAGTCTTTGAACCAGGATAAAAAGTCCTGCTATTCAACTCTAGACTCAGATTATTCCCTGGGAAATTAAAGTCTTGGTGGAGGGGACCATATGTGATTGCAGGTGTGTTACCATATGGATATGTGGAGCTTTAGGATATTGATTCTGACAAGAGATTCATTGTTAATGGGCAAAGAGTCAAGCACTATCTTGAAAGTAATATTGAGCAAAAGTGCTCAAAACTGAGACTAGAATAACATTCAGTGAGGTCCAACTAAAGACATTAAAGAAGGGCTTATTGGGAGGTAACCCAATTTTATTTTAATTTTATCTATATTATTTTGTTTTCTTTTAGGTTGATGATCATGTGAAGTCACAAAGACAATTACAAAAATAAAGGAAAAAATCAAAAGTAGCATTGAAAACAGCACACCATGGAGGAAAGACTTACTGGCGTTTAAACGCCAGTAAGGGTAGCAAAATGGGTGTTTAAACGCCCAATCTGGCACCATTCTGGGCGTTTAAACACCAGAATAGGGCACTAGACTGGCGTTTAAATGCCAGAACAGAGCAACAAACTGGCGTTTAGACGCCAGAACAGGAAGAAAAGCTGGCGTTTAAACGCCAGAACAGGGCAACAAACTGGCGTTTAAACGCCAGAATTGGACTCTAAGGCGTTGTGAACGCCCAATTGGAGCAGGGATGAAGAATTCCTTGACCCTTCAGGATCTGTGGATCCCACAGGATTCCCACCAACCTCAACTCACTCTCTTTCATCTTCACACCTTTTTACAACGCTCTCCCCCAAATACCCTTCACCAATCACCTCCATATGTCCTCCCCAAATACCCTCCATCTCCTCCATTTTCTTCTTTCCCTTCTTTCTTTCTTCTTTTGCTCGAGGACGAGAAAACCTTTTAAGTTTGGTATGGTAAAAGCATTGCTTTTTTTTTCATAACCATTTATGGCACCTAAGGCCGGAGAAACCTCTAGGAAGAGGAAAGGGAAGACAAAAGCTTCCACCTCCGAGTAATGAGAAATGGAGAGATTCATCTCAAGGGTCCATAGCTCAGTAGTAGAGCATTTGACTGGACAACAAGAGAGCCCACTCATGAACCTCAACAAGAGCATAAGAAATTCCCTCATCAAGAAATCCCTGAGATACCTCAAGGGATACATTTTCCTCCACACAACTATTGGGACCAATTAAGGGTGGAACACCAAGAGCACTCCATCATTCTCCATGAAATTAGAGAAGATCAAAGAGCTATGAGGGAGGAGCAACAAAGGCAAGGAAGAGACATAGAGGAGCTCAAGAGCACCATTGGTTCTTCAAGAGGAGGAAGACGCCACCCTCACTAAGGTGGACTCATTCCTTAATCTCCTTGTCTATTTATTTTTCTGTTTTTCGGCTTTATGCTTTATGTTCTATCTATGTCTGTGTCTTTACTACATGATCATTAGTGTCTAGTGTCTATGTCTTAAAGCTATGAATAACTCCATGAATCCCTCACCTCTCTTACATGAAAAATGTGCTTAATTACAAAAGTGCAAGAAGTACTTGGATTTCAAATTTTATCTTGAAATTAGTTTAATTATTTTGATGTGGTGGCAACACTTTTTGTTCTCTGAATGAATGTTTGAACAGTGCATATTTTTGATCTTGTTGTTTATGAATGTTAAAGTTGTTGGCTCTTGAAAGAATGATGAACAAAGAGAAATGTTATTGATAATCTGAAAAATCATGAAATTGGTTCTTGAAGCAAGAAAAAGCAGTGAAAAAAAGAAAAAAGAGAAAAAAAGAAAAAAATGACGAAAAAAAAGAAAAAGAAAAAGCAAGAAGAAAAAGCCAATAGTCCTTTAAACCAAAAGGCAACGGTAAAAAGGATCCAAGGCTTTGAGCATTAATGGATAGTAGGGCCCAAGAAAATAAAATTCAGGCCTAAGCGGCTAAATCAAGCTGTCCCTAACCATGTGCTTGTGGCATGCAGGTCCAAGTGAAAAACTTGAGACTGAGTGGTTAAAGTCGTGATCCAAAGCAAAAGAGTGTGCTTAAGAACTCTGGACACCTCTAACTGGGGACTTTAGCAAAGCTGAGTCACAATCTGAAAAGGTTCACCCAGTTTTGTGTATGTGGCATTTATGTATCCGGTGGTAATACTGGAAAACAAAGTGCTTAGGGTCACGGCCAAGACTCATAAAGTAGCTGTGTTCAAGAATCAACGCATTGAACTAGGAGAATCAATAACACTATCTAAAATTCAGAGTTCCAATAGATGCTAATCATTCTGAATTTCAAAGGAAAAAGTGAGATGCCAAAACTGTTCAGAAGCAAAAAGCTACAAGCCCCACTCATCTAATTAGGACTAAGTTTCATTGATACTGTAGGATTCATTGTATATTCTCTTCTTTTTATCCTATTTTGTTTTCAGTTGCTTGGAGACAAGCAACAATTTAAGTTTGGTGTTGTGATGAGCGGATAATTTATACGCTTTTTGGCACTGTTTTTATATAGTTTTTAGTATGATTTAGTTAGTTTTTAGTATATTTTTATTAGTTTTTAAGCAAAATTCACATTTCTGGACTTTACTATGAGTTTGTGTGTTTTTCTGTGATTTCAGGTATTTTCTGGCTGAAATTGTGGGACCTGAGCAAAAATCTGATTCAGAGGCTGAAAAAAGACTGCAGATGCTGTTGGATTCTGACCTTCCTGCACTCGAAGTGGATTTTCTGGAGCTATAGAACTCTCAATGGCACGCTCCCAATTGCGTTGGAAAGTAGACATCCAGTGCTTTCCAGCAATATATGATAGTCCATACTTTAAGCGAGTTTTGACGACGTAAATTGGTGTCAAAACACCAGCTCTATGCCCTTTTCTGGCGTCAAAACGCCAGAGCTGGAATAAAAGTTGGAGTTAAAACACTCAAACTGGCACAAAAGCTGGCATTCAACTCCAGAAATAGACCTCTACACGTGGAAAGCTCAATGCTCAGCCCAAGCACACACCAAGTGGGCCCGGAAGTGGATTTCTGCATCATTTACCTATTTTTGTAAACCCTAGTAGCTAGTTTCATTATAAATAGTATTAGAGATTTATTTTGTACCTCATGACATTTTACATCTGATTTTGTATCTTCTACGGCATGAGTCTCTAAACCCCATGGTTGGGGGTGAGGAGCTCTGCTATGTCTCGATGGATTAATGCAATTACCACTATTTTCTATTCAATCACGCTTGCTTTCGTTCTAAGATATTCATTCGCACTTAAACATGATGAATGTGATGATCCGTGACACTCATCACCATTTTTAACTTATGAACGCGTGCCTGATAACCACTTCCATTCTATCTTAGATTGAATGTTTATCTCTTAGCCTCCATTCCGCAAGATCGGAGTCTTCGTGGTATGAGCTAGGATTATTGGTGGCCATTCCTGGGATCCGGAAAGTCTAAACCTTGTCTGTGGTATTCCGAGTAGGATCTGGGAAGGGAAGATTGTGACGAGCTTCAAACTCGTGAGTGTTGGGCATAGTGACAGACACAAAAGGATCACTAGATTCTATTCCAACATGATCGAGAACCAACAGATGATTAGCTGTGCGGTGACAGCGCACATGGACCATTTTCACTGAGAGGATGGGAAGTAGCCATTGACAACGGTGATACACAGCTTGCCATGGAAGGAGCTTTGCGTGCGTGAAGAAGAAGACAGTAGGAAAGCAGAGATTCAGATGAGAGAGCATCTCCAAAACTCCAACCTATTCTCCATTATTGAATCACAAGTATCTTCTATTTCATTCTCTTTTATTTTATTGCAAATAAGATTCTTTTCATTGATAATCTCCTGACTAAGAGTTACAAGGTAACCATAGCTTGCTTCAAGTCGACAATCTCCGTGGGATCAAACCTTACTCACGTAAGGTATTACTTGGACGACCCAGTGCACTTGCTAGTCAGTTGTGCAGAATTGCAAGTGTGTTTGCAATTTCATGCACCAATGTTGTTGTTGGTTGATGATGATTATGATTGTGGATTTATGAGTGAATTGGAAATTTTGGATTGGTAGTGATATATAGTGTAATGGTTGAGTGGTTTAGGTGTGAAATTGAGAGGAATGATATGAAATGGTAAAATCTGACGTGGGATGGAGTTAATGTGGTTTTGATTTGGTTTTGGTAGGGAAAATGGAAAATTGAGGACTTTATGGAATTTGGTTAAAAGTTGGTCTTTGGTGAACTTTGTCTGATCATAACTTATGTCTCAGTTTTCAAAATTAGTTGAAATTTATTTAGAATTAAAATTCGTTGAAAACTCTATAAATCGATATAAAGTTTGGTGTCAAAATATGAAATTCTGCAGAGTTGTAGAATTTTGTGATTTCTGGTATGTGCGCATGCACAACCTTGTGCACACGCACAACTCTGCGAAAATTTAAACATGTGCGCACGCACACGCAGGGGAAGGCTTCCTGTTTTAAGCGCTAGCACAGCTTGTGCGTGCACATACCCAATGAGGATTTGTAACCTGTGTGCATGCACAGCCCGGTGCACATGCACACGTTGGGAAGGTCAGTCTGTTGAGGGCACTAGCACAGCTTATGTGAGCGAACAGACTTGTGAATTTTTGTATTTGTGCGTACGCACACCTCTATGCGTACACACACATTTTGAAACTTCTCCTGGGCGTGTGCATGCACAGGGTGTGCGTGCGTACGCACACGCCCTGTTTCTCAAACTTAAACTTTGTTTTCAACTATTTTACCTTCCCAACAAGCTTGTGAACTTCTGTGACACCTATTTAATACTCTTTGGCTTGTTTTCGGGTATCAAAACATGGGAAAGGTTCTATGAGGTTTTATTTGGGTATTATTTTGAAAAGTTAGAAGATGGAGGATAAGGTTTCTGGTGTATTGAGGATGAGTTTTGTTGAGGGAAAAGGAAGAATAGTGAACTTGGTGATTACCGACAATGAGATAAGAAACTGATGAAACCAATGAATTTGGAATGGAATATTTATGATATTGGAGATGGTTGTGATGAGTTGAGAACTTGCGAAGGAATTATTATAGTTAATGGAATGAGTATGAGTGAAAGGGTGCTGTCAGCACTGGCCTCTAAGATTGAATAAGTGATTATGATATGCATTGTTATCCATCGTAGGGGCTGTGGCAGTTTTCCGCCTACGTTCGGATGTGAGGCGTGAAGCTAGGCTTCTCACCCATATGTGTTGCTCAAGAGGAAGGTGGTAGGGCACTCTCCCTCAGAATGTTTCCCTCTGAAAGGAGAAGGTGGTAGGGCACTTATCCCTCAGAATTATTCCTCCTGAGCACGGGTTTTTCTCTGATTGCAAGGTGGTAGGGCACTAACCCACGAAATCATGCGGCAACCAGAGGAAGGTGGTAGGGCACGTTCCCTCGGAATGTTTCCTTCTGAAAGGAGAAGGTGGTAGGGCACTCATTCCTCGGAATTATTCCTCCTTATGCGCAATAGAGAGACTAATCCGGGAGTTGTCGACCGGATTTTGTGTCGGGTTTGGCACTATAACCGACATGTGATATCACAGCCAATAGGACAGAAATTCATCATATGCATCTTCTATATGCTTGCTTGCTTTGTTTACTTGAGCTTCCCTAATTGTATAACATGCCTACTTGCTTCTTGAATTACTTGCTGTAAATGAATACTATCTGTGTTTTACTTGCTTGCATTTATCTTGTGTTTGTCTGGTGCTGAGGAGGTTAGGTGGGTGGTGGCGATGGGATCACACGGAGGTTAGGTTGGCGAAGGCTGTGGGATACAGCGGTGTGATTAGTATTAGTTAGAATCCTTTAAGTTTAGAAACCCTGTTTATTGTTTAAGGTTTATGTTAATTATATTTGTTATATGCTTGAATATTGGTTTGATGTGAAGTTCTAGGATTGCCTTCGGCGTCCCGGAGCCTTACATCTTACATTATTGGGCACCGTTACCATACTGAGAACCCTCAGTTCTCATTCCATACTTTGTTGTTGTTTTTCAGTCGCAGGTTACAAATCCACTTCGGTGAGATTGCGGATATGGTAACAGAGTGGAGTATGGTTCCTCCTTGGTTTATTTCTGTTTTACTTTGTTATAGTTACTCTCACATCTTTTTGTATATTATCTTTATGGCCTTATAGGCTTACTTGAGAGATAAGTTGTATAAGTTGTTTTAACTTTAAAACTCTGTATATTTTTCTGTTTGTAACTAGTCGGCTTAAACTCCGCAGGCTGCGGCTAGTTCCCTATGATTATTATATTCTTATATCTATATATGTTCTATTCTTTTTCATCTATACCTCATATCTTATGCGTTAGCTTCGTGTGAACGTTTCGCGCTTTTGTAATTCTGTCTTTGAGCTTAATCCTTCATCGGGCTTCTAGAATATATCATTCTATCCTATACATAAATATGTATAAGCCTTAGGATTGTTGTAACCCTTGATTAACCTTTGTTTTACGGCTAGAGGTAAGGCTTAGGATAATTATGATGTTACACTAATGATCCGAAGGGATGAGAGCGGGATATTATTGCCAGGGACCTCACATCTCAACGTAAGCAGGACGAACAACCGCCCTTACGCCGCCACCGCTACCTTGACAGGCAAGATCCAACCAAACTGTCCCTGCCAGGCACATAGCGTCTCAACAATGTCTCAGTTTAAAAATATGTCATCAGTGGTTTTCAAAAATCATTTATTTCAGTAATAAGTAGTTCACCACTTCCATAATGCATTTAGAACTCATCAGTCCACCACTCTCACAATTCATTATCAATAATCACCAATACCATATGCCGCCTTCTCACTCAACCAAAACCATCCTCAGTACTCCTGAAACCTAAGCCTCTGTTCTCTAACTTTTTACCAGAAATACCGAACTAGATCGCCTAAGAACTTTTTTATGTTTTAAGATCCAAAAAAAGCCAAAAAGTCTTAAATAAGTGTCACAGAAGTTTACAAGCTTGTTGGGAAGGCAAAACAAATAAAAACAAGATTTTAGTTGAAAACAGGGCATGTGCGTATGCACAGGGGTATGCGTGCGCATGCCTAGGAGGATTTTCAAAATGTGTGCGTACACATAAAGGTGTGCGTACGCACAAATGTAATATTTTTCAATTCTGTTCGCTCGCACAAGGCGTGCAAACGCCCTCAACAAGCAAAGGATTTTAAGGGGGTTACGTACGCGACCACCTGCACGCGATGTGACCAATCCTTACGGGTTGGGCATCTCGCATACGCAAGCAAGGTGTGTGCGTACGCGAAACATGAATTTGATAGGTTGCATATGCGACCACTTGCACATGACACGGCCATCCCTTACGGGTTTGGTTCCTTCAGTACGCGAGCAGGGTGCTTGCGTACGCGACGCCCCTATTTTCAGCAAGTAAGTTTTTGTGTTTTAAAACTAAATTTTTAACTTCTAAGCCTCAATTTTCATTCCTTTGGCCCTAGATCATAGTAGTACGCCTTGTAATAAGATGAAACTAGGAAATGGATGTAACTTGGAGGTGAAGTAAGGTTGGAAAGTTGATGAATTATATATGGAAATGTGAATACTTGAAGTGCATATGGTGCTATGACTTTGATGATATGATTATGCAATGATTTCAAAAGATTATGAATGTTATTTGACTTATGCACTCAATTATTTGAGATAGGAGTTTCCCTAGGTAAAGTACCATGACCTGCCACCACGTGTTCTAGGTTGAGACTCAATACTCTGTTGACCCTACGTCGTAAGAGTGACCAAGCACTTAGAAATTCCCGGGAAGGTTAACCCCTATTAAGTAAAGTTTTATATATATATGTATGAATTATGAATGTTAAGAGAAAAAAAAACTATGCATAGACTCATAGGGATGCGCGACGGGGGGTAGTCCAGGGTTTAGTAGCCAGATTTGCTGGGTTGGCTTGATAACTGACAGATGAGCTTCATTAGCCATAGGACAGGCATGCATCATGTGCATATTGTTTGAATTGGTCAATTTTGCATTAATTGGGAATATCTAATTGATTATAATATGCTAATTGTTATACTTGCTATTTTTATTACTTGTTCCTACTTGTGTTTGACATTGTCTGCTTGTCTGTCTGTGCTTTTTTATTGGAGTTGGAGGAATGGAGGAAAGATGGAGTGATTGAGGGTTTTAGTTTGAGTTCTGGTTAAGTTAGAACCTTAGAAAACCACTCGTTTATGGTTTCTACTTTAGCAGTTTAGGTTTTATAATCTAAGTGTCGGTGTTCTAGGATTGCTTCTGGCATTTCCGTGACCTTATACCTTATGTGCGTGGCACCTTTACCATGCTGAGAACCTCTGGTTCTCATCCCATACTATGTTGTTATTTTTCAAATGCAGGTCAAGAGGCACCTCGGTAGGCATCTGGAGCATCTGCAGCGAAGTGGTTTCATTTTGGGGTTTTACTTTTGGTCGTTTACTATATGTGTATAAACTCGCATCTTTGCCAATCTTGAAACTGTAGTTGAATTGGCTCCCTGCATTGGATCCAAATTTGTAGAAGTTGTTGGAGGAGATGATCTTCTTCTAGTTGCCAGCTTTGTAGGTCTTATTGGAAGCATCTGATTTGATTTAGGTAATAGCAATGTAATGCAATAAGTAAATAAATAAATACTGATACACATGAGCACTATAAAGCAAATAGTAAATAAATAAATTATGATACACATGAATGTTACATAAAGTAATCAAGATAGTTGGAGAAGATGTGGTCCCACCTTTTGAGTGTCTTTGGGTTCAGAGTATGTTGGCTGAGAGAGATCAATCTCAGCAGGTTGGACTTCAATTTCAACCAAGCCAACACCTACCTCAGCTTGCGGATCTTTGACAATAGGAGCGGGATCAGCATCATTAGCACCCTTAGTAGCAGCAGGATTAGCATCTTTAGGATTAGCAGCAGGATGCTCATTAGTGGCATTAGTAGAGCTTGGTTCAGCACCCTTAGTACCCTTAGCATCTTTTTTGGCCTTTGCTGCTGCTGCTGCAGCAGCAGCTTTAGCATCTGCAGCTCTCTTCTTGTCATATCCTCTCTTTGTATGACCTTTTTTCAGAAAGTATTTGCAAGTAAATGGCCTTAATTGTCTTTTCAATGTAGTGCTTGCCTTGGACTTCTTGTTAGATGCACTACCTTCGTCTGCATCCTTCCTCCTTTTTGTTTGAAGCTTCCCTGCCTTCCTTTTCACCATGGGTGCTAATGGCCTATTATATTCAGAATGTTTCCATAAATGTTGGCCAGGAATAGGGTTTATATGGTAGCTGTAGGTGATCTTGTAAGACTCCATAGTTAACCATTTATGACAAAAGTCCTCTGGGTACTTGTTCACTCTAGCAAGGGCAGCACAAGCGTGTACACAAAGAATACCTAAATAAATAACACAAACACACTCAAAATCAGCACCGATTAATAAATCAAGCAAGTGCATTTGAAATAAATTATGACCTGTTAGCATCCAGAATTGACAAGTGCATAGTCTTTTTTCCAAATCAACAATATGGTTTGTAGGATGACCATGCACCTCGAATTTCTTATAACGATTATCACCAGCCCAAATTGGATGCTAGTTTTTAGATTCCTTCATAACCTTCTCAAGCCTACTTTTGATAACTGGTGATAGTACTCCCACGTGATTTTCCAACTTCACCTCATTCTTAGCCATTATGCTCATTACAAACATTCTGACTTCCTCGAGCAGTGTGATGATTTGTTTTCCTCGTTCTTCCTTTATCTTTGAGTTAAATACTTCACATGCATTGTTGTAAATAGACTCCAACTTCGGCTTGTGACTGAACTTTGACGTTGTCCATGAATCCCTTGGCCATTTTTCCAGATATGCCCAGGCATCCTCATTAAGCCTCTAATCTTATCCATTAACTCCTTGAACTCCTGGTACCTAGTAGCCCATGCACAACCCACAACAATCCCCTTAGTTCCAAGTCTTTCCATTGTTTATTGAAATTACGCCACAAATGCCACACACAAAAGCGATGATACACATTAGGCATCACCTCCCTTATGGCTGGAATTAAATCCTACAACAGAAATTGAGACAGCATAGTCATGGTGAGTGAGAAATGGTGCGGTGATTTTACAACCCACAAACTCACCGGCAAGTGTATCGAGTCATACCAAGTAATACCTCAGGTGAGTGAGGGTCGATCCCACGAGGATTGATGGATCAAGCAACAATGGTTCAATGATTGGCTTAGTTAGGCAAGCAGAAAAGGGTTTTGAGATATTCAAAAGGTTTAAATTCGAAAATATCAGAAGGCAGGAATACAAGTAAATAAGTTGAAAATAAAATATGGGAGAAAACAGTTAAGGCTTTAGAGTTATCTATTTTCCTAATTGAGTTTTCTTATTAACTATTTTAATCATGCAAGATTTAATTCATGGAAAACTATTTGTGACTAAACCCTAATTCCTTAGACCTTCCTAGTCTCCTCTAAAATTCATCAACTGCCAATTTCTTGGTCAATTAATTCCAATTAGAGGGTAATGATCAATTTCTAGTTTATATGTCAAAATAATCCTAATTATCCAAAAATAAGGGGATTATATGTCACGTATCCCATTAAATACAAATAATTAGAAATTCAGGATAATATGTTTTCAAGCTGTTGTTCAAGTACAGAACTTTTCCAAGTTATACAAGAACTCAATTAGAACATAGTTCATACTTCCGTTCTACCCAAATTCATAAAATAAAGAACGAAAACAATTATTGAAATATAAATCAAAACATGAATTAAAATAGAAAAATAATAGTATCAATCCATACAATAGACAGAGCTCCTAACCTTAACAGTGGAGGTTTAGTTGCTCATGGAATGCGGAATGTAAATTTGTATAGAATTTCCTAATGGAATCCCCCTAATGGAACCTCTTCAATAGAAGAGAAGTCTCCCCTTTTTATAACTAATCCTAATTAATTTAAAATCTAATATCTAAAATTAAGATAATATCTTTTCCTTTTTTAAAATAAAATTTGAATTTAAATCAAAATTAACTAACTACTCCGCGTCTTGTAACGTGGGGACCACTTGGCTTCACCGGATCCGTCCCTAACTTGGGTGCTAAAATGGGGCCCAGAAATTACCCCTAGCGTTTTCTACGTTTTCTGCACGTAACGCGTGTCACGCGTGCACGTGAATATTTTTTTTCGCAAGTCACGCGGTCGCTGAGCAAATCTTCCATTCACGCGTACGCGTCAATCACGCACACGCGTCAGTCACGCGCACGCGTCAGTCACGCGCACGCGTCGCCATGAAAAGCTCCAAATCACGCGTACACTCCTCGCTGCCATCTCCTTTGATTCTTGTGCTGCAGAAACTCCATCAAATTCCGCCGAATGCTACCTAAAACAAACAAAATTGCAAAAGACTCAAAGTAGCATCCATATTGGCTAAAAGATAATTAATTCTTTATTAAACTCAACAAATTAGATACAAATTCACTAGGAAAATATAGAAAAGATGCTCACGCATCAAGAACACATAATGATTCACCATAACAGTCCCCAACTTTCACCCCGTGCACCATAATAGACCCTGAAACTTTTAAAAAATGCACCATAACAGTCCCTAACTTTCAAATGATTCACCATAATAGCCCTTAACATTTACATCGTGTAAACAACATAGTCCCATTCCAACTTTGCAAAATTAGTTCATATTCAACTCAAATAAAATTCACCAAACTGATTTCAAGAACAACTCATTAACGGTTGCTTATGCTATTATAGAGATTTCCTAATTTCAAGAATCAATAATCAATATATCATCATCATTAACCAATGTTACTTACACACATACAAAATCAAATAAATAATCATTATTTCAATAATCATTAAGCTTTTTGCATCAATATATTTAATTAGTGTAAGCCTAACATCAGATTGAAAATAGCACAAGTAATGAAAAGTAATAATCAGTATTTCAATAATTAAATCAAATCAATAAATCAATAAGCATCACATTAGAATTACAATTATTAGAATTTTTGCATCAATATATTTAATAAGTATAAGCTTAGCATCAGATTGAAAACAACACAAGCATAAAAATTAATAATCAGTATTTGAATAATCAAATTAAATCAGTAACCACTAACAACCAAAATGCATCAGTATTATTATTATTCAAATGGAATGTATCTATTATTAAAAGTAATCATTAGTATTTCTGTAACACCCTACCATACAGAGTCTTATGCTTAAGTCATAATTCAAAGATGGCAAGGTATTACGACCTCTAAAATAAAAGTTTAGTACATATAGTAGTATGAATGATTGATTATAACTAGGAGCCTTTGTAGAAAAAGGGGTAAACAAAAACCGCAACTCGAAAGCGCAACACTCCGATCGATAACGTAATGAACAAGGATAACCAACGTGTGATTATGTATATATACAAAGGAGTGTTAAAAACAGGAATATCAAGACTCAAGATCCGGCTGCGAAGATAACCGGTCCGAGCATAACAATATATACATATGATAAAAATAAGGAAAACCCCAAGGAAACCCAAAGGGACACCAATAT
>NC_029780.3:86233774-86234233 GCF_000817695.3 Arachis duranensis
TCAATGATCCTCATTGATTATTCATTTTCCCCTTGCTTCACTCGCAAGTTACCTCATTCACTAGCCCTTTTCTAATAGCTAGGCATATCATAATGATTTAAGATATAAGTGGTGAGATCGGAGGCTTAGAAGTATAAGATTTGGCTTTTAAAACTCAAAAATCAACTTTGGGACGAAAACAGGGCCACGCGTACGCGCACTCCACGCGCACGCGCGGATGGCCTCAAAAACTTCATCGACGCGCAAGTGTCAAGCACGCTAATGCGTGGATTAAAAATTTGCCAATCGACGCGTACGCGTCAACCACGCGTACGCGTGGGTGTTCTCGTGCCCCAGGCACAACACTGGCACAGTTCTGGCATGACTCTCTGGAAAATGGATGGGCATTGGGTGCAGCACCATCGGCGCGCCCGCGCACATCACGCGCACGCGTGGATGACGCTTTCTGGAAGATCGGCG
>NC_029780.3:86234395-86234556 GCF_000817695.3 Arachis duranensis
AATCATTTTTCACCCGTTCTTCGAACGGCATGGACATCCCGGATCCAATTTCATTTCTAAATAGATTTGGCACAAAACAGATATCCGTAGTCCAAGTTGTGTCCCACCAAAGTATGCCCAAAAACCATATTTTTCATAAAAAACCACAAAGTGCCATTTTG
>NC_029780.3:86235425-86262070 GCF_000817695.3 Arachis duranensis
TCTCTAAACTCCATTGTTAGGGGTGAGGAGCTCTGCTGTGTCTCGATGGATTAATGCAATTATTTCTGTTTTCTATTCAAACACGCTTGTTTCTATCCAAGATATCATTCGCACTTCAATATGACGAATGTGATGATCCGTGACATTCGTCATCATTCTCAACCTATGAACGCACTTCAAATTATACGCACATATTAAATGGAATGTATCTATTATTATTATTATTATTATTATTATTATTATTATTATTATTATTATTATTATTATTATTATTATTATTATTATTTAACTAATATACCACTAACCACCAAAATGCATCAGTAAATAAAAATTAAATATACTTTTTGACTTTATATATTACCTTTACCTTTTTTTTATAATTTTTCTTAAACTTGATACGCCTTCTCTCTTGGATGGTGTACTCCCTCACAGCCTTTTTGAAGTCCCATTTGATATTAAATTTCATTTCGACTTTTAAGTGCAATTCACCAAACCTTGAACCCTCCCTAAACACTGGAAAGACTTCTAGAATCATCGTCTTCATCCATCTCATCTTCAGAATTTGGTGGGGTTTTATCTCCAATGAATGCCATGAATTTGCACCATCAGAATCAGCTCCGGGTTCATAAGCATCATAGTCTTCAACCTTTGCATCCCCCACAAAACCAAGATCAACTTCTTGATCTAAAACATCTTCTACAAATACATCATCATCAACTATTATCTTCTCTTTATCCTTACCAGATGCACCTGTACGACCATTCTTCAATTTCACATCCTTCCTTCTTGAGAAAGAAATATTAACCAAATCAATCAAATCAGAGGAGTTGTCATCCCCTACTAGCTTATAACTTTCATCTTCAGCACTATCATAGCTATCAGAGGAGTCTTCATCAGAAGATCGAACAATTTCAAGAACCTTTACTGACTTACCTTTTGTAACAGATCTTCGGCAGTGTCTCATGCTCATGGTAGTAGACCTCAGATAATACTTTCTGGACAGATTGGTTTTGGATTGTGTTGATTTATGTGTGGATTTTGGGATTGTCTTAGGATTAGGCTTAGGTTTGGCTTTGGTGGGTTCTTGATTCTTAGGAATAGAATATATGCTCTTGGACTTAAGGCTAGGCTCCACAATTGGTTTCGGATCAGCACAGGGTTTAGGATTAGCAACTAGAGGGGACAAGTTATGATAAGCATGGGTAGAAGTGTTTAGAATGACCTTGGCTTCCTTACCAACATCTCCTACTTGATCATCAACATATACCACAACCTCTTTTCCTTCTAGAATCTCAGATGTTGACACTTCATGCTCAATGAACACATCAACTAAACAATTATTTTTCTTAGCAAAGAAACACATCTCCCTTAACTCTCCATCATTATTTAACCTCCTGAGTCCAACCTCTAGACTCCTATCCGGAACAAGCCACCAAGATTCCTTCATCTTGTCATACCCAAGCTCTTTATAGTAATTCCTAATATAAAAAACATAAATGTATCTTCATCGATATCACCCAAACAATTTTTCTTATTAGGAGAATAAACCATCCTTCCTTCTTCATTTTTTTTCAAAGCTACCCCCATGATGGAACATAATGTCAATTAGATTTTTTATCTGCATCAGAAATAAAAATTCTACACATTAACTCAATGACCATGGTCACAACCCAAAAATCAACAGATTGCATTTCATGGATGGTAAAAAAAACTTTCCCCTATTTCATTAGGCAAAAATAGAGCATATTTAAAACCCATATCCTAACATAACAATATATGAAACCCTAAGCCTTTATCAACGATGAAAACACCCCACCACAAACAAACAGAAATCCGACTAAACCCTTGAAAACCAAGTTATGATTGTCGAAAAAAAAATAAGGGCACTGTATACTCACCTCAATAACAACAACAATAGTGCTTCCTCAATAACAGCACTGTGAACTCCACGACGACACTAGCAGTCTCGCAAAACTGTCGAACTCTCAAACCTTAAACCACCGTACTAAGCCTTCACCATTATCAGAGGAAGAGGGAGTCTAAGTGTTTTGGTGTTGGAGAAAGGAAGGAAAAGACTGTGAGTGATCAAAATCCATAGGGCTCTAACGTTTTATTTTTTCATTCATGTAAAACAGTGATGGTTTACTCTCCTTAGGCGCCAAAACTCTAAACGACACTGTATGGAACATCCACCGTGGCAGCCACTTGCCAGATCAGCACTCCGATTTGCTGACTCAGTCTAGAAATAGGCTTAAGGACTTTTATGGAGTCTGGAGTTCAATCTCGAGGACCAAAATGGTGCAATTGAAAACTCAGGAGTGAAATTAGTGCAGGGGCCAATCTGAGAGACCATTTTAGGAATTTAGTCCTCTAACAGTTCGTCCTTGGCTAATTATAATCCCTACCACATAATCTTCATAAAATGCCAAATTATACTATTATTATGTATGATAATTCCGTGTAATATATATACAAGAGTAAACTATCAAAATTTTCTAATTTTTTAATAAACTAACAAAAATATCTCTCAATAAAAATATCCAACGTTAAATATACATTCTCAAAAAAAAATTAGAGAATGAATTTTGATACAGTTTTTCGCAAACTTGATTAGAAAAATAAAATATTTTTATCTTTAAAATTGGTAATTTTATGTTAAGTAGTTTTTTTGCGATTTATTTTTATTAATGGCCAAAACAAAATGAAAAAAATTATAAAGATAAAATTTTTATCTGATTTTTTTATGTACTCTCTAAATAATTACCTAAATATTTCTAAAGAATTTTAAATCAAATTCATAAATAATTGTCAAATATAAAGTCATTTACTACTTAAAAAACATAATATTCATTTTGAATATTTTTAATAAGTTTTATAATATTTTGAGAATATTTTTATCTTTATAAAAATAGAAGGTATTTTTGTNATTATTATTATTATAAATTAAATATCTGTGATTTGAAGGGAAAAGAAAAAGTGGATCTAGCTTAACACGGATATGAGGGGTAATTTGGTTGGGCCTGCGTTTTTTAGTCAATGGGTGTGAAATTTCTTGGTGACAACTAACGTACCTGTGGCCCAATGAAACTTTGCCAAGACCAATAATGCCTTTAACCGTTTGCTTTGGCGTGAACTTGAGGAAGAAACTTCAGACCAAAAAGAAAATGATTTGGCGCAAACCAGTATAGGAAAAAGATCAAAAGGGTAAACTAAGTTTGCCAAACTAGTTACTCACTACTAGTTAGGCATTGACCATGGGCTTTTTCTTTCTTCCATCGTTTTAGAAAACCGCATTTTACATACTCACCACAAACACACACAAATACATAATTAAGACATAGATGTTAGGTAACTTAATACTACACTATTGATAAATATTTGTTTTTATCAAAATAGTTGTCTATAAAATCTACCGTTGGATTAAAATTTATATAAATTGTATATCAATTCAAAATCGTTTGATATATTTTTTTATAGATTAAATTTGATGATGATATAAAATTTTAAAACACATATTTTTAGATCATATCTATAAAATTTTATGTCAATCTAAAATCATTTGATATACTTGTTAGCTACATTTATTATCTTTTAAACATTTTGAATTTAAATTTATAATTAGAAAGAAAAAATAATCCCAATTTTCCAAATCAAATAAGTTAAATGACCAGAGTTTGAAAAACCCTAGATAAAGCAAAACAAACCGGGTCAAGGACAAGAAGTGTATATAGAGTTAGCAAAGCCCAATTTGGTAATTTTATACCGCGTGTGCTGCAATTCATGCACGTGGATGTGAGATTGAATAATTTGGTCTACCACCTAGGTAAAATGATGATGATACACGTGCATATATTGGTTCATGAATGGGGGGCAAAAGAGGAAAAACATACAAAAGCAAGAAACACAAAGAAAATGGGTAGATACATAGATAAATAGATAGATGGATAATCATCTATCTCATTTGCCATGTTTCTTTGTTCTTCTTTTCCATTTTGGGGACCATTTTCTTAAAGAAATGTCTACTCAAAGTGGAACACAACTCCTTGAATTCTGATGAATGTGAGGCTTTCATTAATTCATTCACAACCATGATTTCTCAACATGGCCAATGCATACTCCATCACCATTAGTACCCCAATATATATAAACCATAATAATTAAATTAGCAAAAGTAAAGTCAATTTTTTCTTTTGTTTAATTAATATATGGAAAAGTATAGGGAGCCAATGGCTTAAGCGCACAATCCGTACAATGGAGGTTTAAAAAGTATTAGAGATATAATCATTAGTGTTACATTATTCTATCAGGTTACGCTTTTGGGATAGGTGGTTTCATGATATGATATTAGAGTTCTAGATCCAAAAAGTTAGGGGTTCGATCCTTGGTAAACTCCAAAATCAGCTTAAATTTTTGGGATGAGTGGTTTTATGACATGAGATGTTTATTTATCCTTGTATCGGATGGTTATTCTGGATAGTATGGATGATGTTCATTCTATTCATGGATAAAAGATTTATATCAATTGACATAACGTAACATACATATATACTCTTGATTTGGCCATTTTGAACCTTAATTTCCAAAAGCATGATTGTAGTGGGATCTTAGTAAGCCACACTTAGGTGTTAGGTGTCCATCAATTAAATAGAGGTTTAATTTGGAAAAATGAAAAAAAGGGCAAAATAAATGAGTGTTTTGTTTAACATGAAAAAAAAAAAGGAGACTTTCGTTTCATAAAAAAAACGACTTTGAAAATTGCTTTTCATATTGGTGATGGGTCCAATTATAGTCCAGAACAATCGTCATTCCACTTTCACTTTAATAGTTTAATTTCAATACATTTATAGGTTTATGCATTCGCCAATAAATCAAAGCTAATAAAGGTTTTCTTTAATTTATTTGTGTTCTCCAAAGGTTTGAGCTCTATTGTTTCCTTTTTTATTGCAATCATAAAAATAAAAAATAATCGAAGTATCATTATTGAGATATTTTTTTTAAATTGATTTTACGGAAAAAGCATGAGTGACGTATTACATATTAGGGTGTCTGCGGATCGGATCGGATCGGATATGGTCAAAAATTCGATCCGATCCGCATTAAAATCATCGGATCGGATCGGATTCAATATCCGCAGCTTTTAAGGTTGGATTCGATCCGATTCGATCTGCACATTTGCGGATCGGATCGGATCGGATATCGGATATATCCGCAAAACATAAAAATATTTTTAAAAGCATATTTTTATTAAAAAAATATCAATAAAATTCATTTTTTCTATTCTTTTAAATATGTTTACTTTTAAAATAATATTTAACATATTTTTTTAAATAATAAATTAAAATAATATAACATATATGATAATTATTAATTGAAATAAAACATAAAAAAATATTTACTTATTTATTTCTTTAATTTTGCGGATACGCCGATATGCGGATACCAACACAAAATCCGCAATCCGATCCGATTAGTGTGCGAATCCGATTCGATCCGATCCAAAAGCCTTGCGGATCGGATCCATATCCGCAATTTTCGGATCGGATTCGGATAAACACCGCGGATATGCGGATCAGATCCGATCCATGTTCACCCCTATTACATATAGTTTCTTTTTAACTTGTATATTATTTCTTATAAATAATAAACGCAGAAATGGCCAAATAATTAATACTAAATCATTAAATCCTTGTAGATTGAATAATTAAGATGTCTTTAACTACATAACAAGGACTTTAAATAGGGTTAAATTAAAGTAGAATGGATCAATAAATAAAAAAAAAAAACATTTCTAGGTCAACTTCTATCAAACTTTTTCTTTTGATCAGGAATAATATTTTCGTAAATAAAAAACTAGTTAGATGGACATGTGATGTGTAACATGTAACAGCAGAGCAATCCAGTGATCACAAATTAACATTAAGTATATATACAAATATACGCCAGCTTTCAGTATGTGGTTTCGATCGTCTTATATTTGTAGTTTCGTGTTATTACTTATTACCTGCCTGGTTCATCACAAAATTAATATGATAAATTAATCTATATAATAATAATCAGGGCATCTATCTCAGGTGGTACAATGAGCTTGTTAGTGTGTGGAATAGTTTCTAACCAAATGAATGTGGGGCTTATAACCAATTATTGCATGAAATGCTAATTATCCGAGATTTTGACCATGAAAAAGGTTTATGAAATCATCTAGCTCACCATATATATTAAACTTATATATTAAACTAATTAAAAAATCAATTATATATAACTCTCAACAACCAAACCATATATAATAAGAGAAAATTACATTCTTTTCTCTTGAGAGATACAAAAATGACATTATTTTCTTTTTATTTATAAAATATACACTCTATTCTCTTATAATTTAAAAAAATTTTTTTTTAATGTATTTTAAATTTTTTGTATTGATTAACATTAACTTTACCTTTTTTTTTTAAAATATCTTTTAACAAAATTTTATTTTCTTTTATTAATTTTTTTAAAATATTTTAACAAAAATATAATTTAATTAATAAAAAATAATTTATTAAAAGATTTTTTGGTAAGTAAAATTTAATGATAAAAGAATAAAATTTTTGTTAAAAAGAATTTTTGTAAAAAATAATTTATTTTTTTAAAAAATAGATAAAATTAACGTTAGTTAACATAAAAAAATTTAAAATAAATTAAAGATGAAATTTTTTTAAAAATTAATAAAATGTATATTTTATAAATAAAAGAAAGAAGAATATTATTTTAATATTATTTTAATATTTTTCAAAAGAAAGAGAGTGAAATTTTCTCATACGATAACGATGATAGTAGAGGTTCTAATAAACCAATATACATAACAGAAAGCATGGAATAGACACTAATTAATGACATCATCAATGAGCTAAATTTGCTAGATAGAGCCGACAGTTAGTCCAAGAAGTTTTGTAAAACATGTCTTAACTATAACTAGGACTTTAATTTATCCATGCATGCATATATAGAGAAAGCACTAAACATTATGTCCTAAAATTAAAGTGAATTATTGTTATGTTTCTTAGTGGACTACCTTTCACAAACTTCACTGATTATTGTCTCAAACACTGATTATTCTTCTGTTGCTAACTCTTTTTTCTTTTTCCTCAACTCTTGATGAGAAATTTAGAGTAATAAATGAGAGGCGATGTTTCTAGGAATCAAAGTGACATCATGTTATGTCACCCCAAGTAGAAGTATTATTATGATCATCATAGCAAATTTGACTTCATATATAGAATTAAACATGAGATCATAGAAGTATGGAAATATAAGATCATATAATAGTTGGTTTTGACTCCCTCAAAATTAAACGGGATTTTAAATTATGGTTTAATAGTGAAATTTGTTTTTAAAAGATTATTTATTCTTTAAATTAGTTATTAAATATTTTTTTTAGTTATATTAGTTCTTGAAAGATAAAATGTAAGTCAAATTGGTCTTTTTGTTAATTAGATGATGACGTGTTACGTTAAGTGTCACGTGGCATAATGACGTAGTAGGTTAATGCCACATATCGCAAGATGAATGGTTGACGTGTCAGGTCAGTGACACCTAGCACACCACGTGTCACTTGACATATAAAAAAGTTATTTACAATCAAAATAGTCTCTGAAAAGTTTAGATGTAAGTCATTTTCATCCCTAAAATTTTAAAAATTAATCAAATTAGTCCTTATATAAATTTCTTTTATTTTTCTTCATAATATTAAATTTAAAATATTTTTTGATAGTTCTAATTTTAATATTATTTTTTAGACTTTAATATACAAATTTTCTTATATAAAATAATAAAAATAATTAAATTATTATAAAATTATTTTGTTATTTGTATTTTATTTTACATTTTCAAATTATAATTTTTTTATAGTGAAATATTTTTATTTAAATAAATTTATCAAATTATTGTTAATTATATATTCAAAAATTTAATATTTTAAATCTCACTAAATAATATAGTAGTTATTTTAAAATTTAAATCTTTTAAATTTTTTAAAATTATATTTTTTATTATTGTTTAATTTATATGGTAGTACTCAATAATTGAAAAATCGATTTGTGGGATCACTTGTTGAATCTTAATATTTTAATATAGTTTTTTTTAAATAACTACTATATTTATTTAGTGAAATCTAAAAGATTAAAACATTTAAAATAACTACTATATTTATTTAGTGAAATCTAAAATATTAAAACTTTTAGTATATAACTAGTATATAACTAGTTTTAATTTTTTAGATCTCACTAAATAAATATAGTAGTTATTTAAAAAAAATATTAAAATATTAAGATTCAATAAGTGATCCCACATATCAACTATTGAGTTCTACCATATAAATTAAACACTAATAAAATTATCATTTTAAAAATTTTAAAGATTTAAACTTTAAAATAACTAATTATTTTTATTATTTTATGTAAAGAGAATTTTATTTATTAATGTCTAAAAATAATATTAAAATTAGTATTATAAAAAATATTTTAAATTTAATATTATAAAGAAAAATAAAAGAAATTTATATAAGGACTAATTTGATTAATTTTAAAATTTTAGGGATGAAAATGACTTACGTCTGGATTTTCAAAACTATTTTGATTGTAAATAACTTTTTTACATGTCAAGTGATACGTGAAGTGCTAGGTGTCACTGACTTATTACGTCAACCAACCATCTTGTGACACATGGCATTAACCTATCACATCATCATGCCATGTGGCACTTAACATGATACGTTATTATTTAACTAACAGAAAGGTCAATTTGACTTATGTTTTATCTTTCAAAGACTAATATAACTAAAAAAATCATTTAAAAACTAATTTAAAAAAATAAGCAATCTTTTAAAAATGAATTTGACTATTAACATTTCAAATTATGGACCATTATTATTATTAGACCACAATTATTGCTTCCTTAATCGGGTAACTTGATTTCAATATTAACAAGGCTAAACTATAAAAAATACATTCAGAAGATATTAATTTTAAAGGATAAAAATATTAAAAAAAATTTAAAATTAAAATCGATAAAAGTAACTAATTTTCAAATAGCTCTATTCCTTTGATAAAAAAAATTGACGTAGCATTATATTTACTTAATATACTAAAATTGAATTTTCTTTCAACTAATAAAAATGAGGTGTCAATTTTTCGTGACTCCATTTTCCCTCCAAAATGAATGCATTTTTCTCTATTCTAAATTATTTTATAAAAAATATCTTTATTATAATTATATTACAATATATAATTATACTAATTTAGGAACATATCTTTATTATAATTATATCAAATCAATATTTAATGTATTATTAAACTACTTATCAATTATCAATTAAAAATACTTTTAATCATTTTATTAATAATAATAATATATGATAATGATAATTACCCGGGATATCATTTATTGAAAAAATATAACATAAAAAATATCATTTATTTAAAATATCATTTATTGTATATAATTCATAAAAAATATATTTTACTTTTATTATTGATTAGAAGATAACCTATTTATATTTTAATTTATAGAAAGATAAATTAATAACTGTTCATACCCTAGCCCAACATTAAAGGCCCAGGTCCAAATAAAACGCCTAATCCCACGGATTGAGTCTCACCCAATACCAACATTCGCCCTATGAAGTCGGTACTCACCACGACTTGCTATAAAGAGGTCGGGTACGAGGATCTAAATATTTAATGAAAATAAAGGATGAATTTGTGGCTTGAATGATAATATAATTGTATATTTTTGAAGATTTTAAGGCTGTGAGTAAATAAGTGATATAATAGAGAAGAGTTTGGATCTTCTAAATTTTAAATTTTTACTTTTTATACAATAGAAAAATGTTTCTGAATATATATTCTTTTTATATTAATATACGCATGCATGTCCATCAGTATTTACTTTTTAGATCGCTCAATTTTCATTAAGCGTAATAGAAACCATAAAAACCAATAAATAATTATTTGAGTTTTTCGTTATTCCTATATATAGGCTTTATTTTTTTTATAATAGAGTCTATATATATTTATATCTACTTTTTATATAGCAATAATATTATATATATTTATATATCTTTTTTTTAACTCTTTTTTAAAAATATTAACATATAATTAATGTAGATAACATATATATTGAATAAATATCTCTATTAAATTTATTATAACGATTAATACAAGATAATAACATAAGAATAACCTAATTATAGCAAGAATTTTCATTAAAATTATTGACTAATAATTTGAATATAATTGATATAGTTAAATTGATATAATTGATAAGATTGAGAGTATATACAAATTATATCAATTATAATAATAATAATAATAATAATAATAATTCACGTGACTTCGTATGCAATAATTTGAATTATAATTGTCACCTAATTATACTTGAATTTTATTTAATTTTAAATGTTTTAATTTATAGGTAAAAGTTATTATCATGTGAATTATCATCATTATTCAATAATAATAATAATAATAATAATAATAATAATAATAATAATTTTGAATTAATATAATTGATATAATTGATATAGTTCTAATTCTCATTCATTTGTAACAATTTTATCCGTATATATTCACAATTTTAATTAGTATATAATAATAAATAATAATATTATATGAACATAAGATTAATTAGTTAACAAATTAAATTTTTATTATGGAGTTTTATTTTCCACTCAAATTTTTAATCATTAGTGATTTTATTTTTTATATTTACAGTCAATTTTAAATATAAAAAGAAAAAAATAGTATTGATGGTTATCTATTTTATTTATTTACAGTCATAATTAAATTTGATATAATTATAGCAAGACTCTATAATTATAGCAATTTAAACTTGCTTCATATATAGTAATAATATTATACATAAAAATTTTGGCATATAATTAATGTAGATAACATATATATATTTAGCAGGTGTCTCTATTTATATATATTTTTTTAATTGTAGCAAGTATCTCCATTAAAAATCAATACCGTGTGCAATTAGTGTGTGTATATATACAAGTCGTAATAGTCAATTGTTACAATTATTTATTATCTAGGAAGTTCGTACCTCATTCATAGCTTTTTTTCTTTTTATTATTTTTCATACCTAATGGTTACAAGCTATGATTCTATCAACAGTATTACCTATAGTAGATTATGTAATGAAAAGGTTTGGAAAATAAAGGCAAGGATTATAAGGTTATAAAAAGTCCCATCCAAATTCGACAAGAGTAAGACAGCTTATCTAAAAATTGTTCTCATGGATGATAAGATAGGTTGATTATCCTCCATGATTTCTTCAAGTGATGCTAGGTCTAATTTATAGATTTTTTTGTTCATATTTTAAATTTATTTGATAAGTAAATCATTGGACGAATCAACGATGGTACGATTTAATAGAGTCATAAGTGCTAATAGTCTTCATTTTTAATTTGTTTTATAGTGTGATAAAATCCATTGTTCAATCAAGAATTATTTGGCAAAAATGTTTGAGCATGATCTGATCGAGGGGAAGGTTTATGTCTTCTCATATTTTCTGATTGAGGAATCAAGCGGAATTTATCTTCCGACTACACATGTGTGTAAAATAACTTTTAAGAAGAAGTCACGTATAATAAATACGATCGATGATCGTAACATTCCTGACAATCATTTTAATTTTCTCGATCATGCTGATATATTGAGACAAACAAATGAAAAAGCTAACTTATTTGGTACGTACTTAATCTGTATTATTATTATTATTGTGTTGTTCATTTATTTGTCTTTAATTTCATGTTTTTTATTTTTTTTAATTAGATGTTATTGGACTCTTGACTGAAAAAGGAGAATTTATGTCATGGTCAAAAACAAAAAAAAGTGGCCATTACATTGTGGTTGATCTCCATGATTTGCAGTATATGAAGATTTAAAATTTCACAATTGGAATTTATTTTGTAACAATGATCTATTTATATGTAAATCTTTTTATTATTATTATATATTATTACTTATTTTTCTTAATTTTTGCTTTTATTTAGAAATGAGAAAAAAATTTGATACACACTATGAGATCAATTTGTAACTCAACTACTCAATTATCTATATAATCACCAAACAACTGAATACATACTTACTATTCAATTCGCAAAATTCAACAAGGGCATAAAGCATATTGATTTAACCTTTTATTTGACATATTTATTTATATTATATTTGTAATCATGTTATAATTATTTTTAAAAATAAATTTTTAAAAAATACTATTAATATTAACATATGATGTATTGAATAGATATTTTAAAAATAACAGTAGTCTATGAAAAAATAAAAATTAACGTAAATAAATATTGTAAAAAATACATCTATACAGCTCCTTTTTTTTTTTATACGGGACACAGTTCAACTAGACTCTATTTATCCCAAAAACTTGCTAACCCACCTAAGCTCAATCACAAACAAAACAAATACTCTCTAACCTAACCGTTAAGTGATTCAACTCCCCACCAACCCTCATAATTCTACCTTCTCCTCCTCCCTTGAAAAGTCACGTTATTGGGTAGCAATTCCCTTCACTTACTATAAGAAACTTTGTGGCTATTCAATTACTTGAAGGGAATAAAAGTTAGTTTAGTTTCTCGCCGGTATGACAATTTTTTATCTTATCGCATTATATAGATAGCAGATGATGAAGTTTATTTAATAAGGGGATGGTCTGAATATACACAAATTTTAAATATTCGAATTTATAATGTTGTTTCAGTTGGTTGTCGTTACGAGAATAGCTCTAATAGTCTAATCTATACGTGTCTAAGAACTAAAATAAATTAAATATTATTTAAATAATTTAGTTCTAATATTGGTATTTGATTAAATTAGTTTTAGAGAAATTTAAATTGTTACCTCAATTTATATATTACGACTATTCTTCTTGGATATGTTATTTTTAAATTTTTAATATAAATTTTTTTCGACTTTTAAGTTTATTTTCTTTCCTGGATATATGTATCACTTTTTTTGTATTTCAGATTAGTAATACAATTATTAAGAGAACTTTTTTTGTATTTCAGATTAGTAATGCAATTATTAAGAGAACTGTAATTCATCAATAGATTAGAGTGATTAAAAGTTTAATTATATTGTGTAGATAGTGGACACAAGATTGATTAATTAAGATTAAAACATGGTAAAAGAAAAAGAGTCACAATACTTAATTTTGCTTTTCTTGCTAACATATAAAGATACGTGAAATAAAAAAATTAAAAACATCACTATTTAAACAAAATTATTAATTATGCGTATGAATGGGGATTAACAAAAAAATTAATATTATATGTGATTTAAATATATTTATGTAAAATCAATATATATGTATGCATAAATAAAATATTTAGAATTATTTAACAAAATTAATATATACGTATACATAAATAAAAAAATTATTATAATTTATGAAAATTATACATATAATGACATTAATAATAAAGAATAAAAAAAATTAGTAAATGAGTTATTTTTGTAAAATTACATATTTATAGTATACAATAGTAATAACTCAATTTCCATTTTTATGTATTAAGATTTGAGAAAATAATTTTATGTCATTTTTGTGAAAACACACACACATTTTATGTAATTTTTGCACACACACATATCAATAAAATTAGTTTACAAATGTAATTGTTTATAGTATAATATTTTGTTACAGTAACATATTTTTTTATATCTAATTTTTATATAGCAATAATATTATATATATTTATATATCTCTTCTTTTTTAGTTATTTTCTAAAAATATTGACATATAATTAATGTAGATAATATATATATTGAATAAGTATTTTTATTTAATTAATAAAAAAGGTTAATAAAATATAATGGCATAATTTTCACCTAATTATAGCAAGGATCTCCTTTAAAAATATTGACTAATTATTACAATGTATAATTAGTGTGCGTGTGAAAAAGTAGGAATATTACTATTATCATTAAACTATTTCTGAAATTCATAGATTTGAAAATTTTATTTACTGTTCATATTCTTATTTACTGTTTATGTTCTTATTTTCTGTATACCTTAAACAATGCTTTAAATCTGGAAGTACATGCTGTTTTATCTTATCACTTAAAGGGACTGTAGCAGTAAGATCCTTGAGATTGGACAGTAAGGCTAATTTGACGATGTTCCTAAAGGTGATAAGATTCGAACGTAAGAACTTCTGGTGGCTATGGATTTAAGGGATAAAAAAAAGAGTTAAAAACCCTAGATTCAAAAATTTGAGTGATAGTTTAGTGATAATAAATATGTTCTTTCTGAAACAAAGGAGGGCAATGATATCAGATTTTTTTAAAAATATGTCTAAACTCTTCTGCTCTCTTTCTAGATGCTTTTCCTCGTCTTCTCCGTCTTCCTCCTCCACCTCTCCAATCCATTCTTCCTCCAATCCCCTTACCAAGAAAGTGGCTCGTCCTGAGAAACTTTCTCCCAAATACAATATCTTTGAGGAAGAAGTCTGCTTCGAAGATATCAATCAAGCCATTGACAATTGGAAAATACCCTAAATCCCTCCGGATGAGTTATATGTCCCTGAGGACAACAAAAGAAAATCAGACTATATCATCAAAATCGCTGAAAATAACATTCCTCTAGGACCAGATTCTGGTGAGGAATTCCATCTTTTGACCAAGCAATCTGTCAGAGAACATGCCCGTCACTACAGATATCTTCACATAGGGTGTGTCCAAGTTGCCGTCAAGCCTCTCATCTGAGAAGGTTTGAATGCATCCATCCTCATGTGTCTTAGAGATATTAGACACAATGACTTTCAAGACTCCTTGATCGGAACATTTGAAACAAGTCAGGATACGGTCTGGTTTACTTCAATTATTTTTCAAATAAAATTGTCAATTTGTTAGACGTTAACATTCTTGACTCTCTTTTCCTAAATATCCGAATTCATGGTCTCAAAATGAAGGAAGATCCATTCCAGCCGCTTTAATCTATAGGATTCAATACAAGGTTATGAACACTTGTAACTCTAGAGTCCTTCTTAAATCCCAAGATCGTGAGACCACTTTGATTGTCACCGACATGACAAAGACCAACGTCACGATCCCAAGGCTCATAAGGTGGGATGAAATTGACCTCCCCCAGTCATGGTCAATTGACCGAGCCATCCCAACGCAACCTAGACAAGCACCCCTCTTACGAGAGATAAAACAGGATGAATCAGGGAAATTAGAGATTTTCTTTGACAGACGAAACTCCTTTTCTTCTAGATCTGAAGCAGGAACATCCAATGATTTTGCTTCAGGAAGAAGGTCTTTCTCCGTGACTTCTCAATCTCAATTTTCAAAAATTTCAAAATCAGTACATTCTGAAATCAATATTTCAGGATTACAAAATAATTCAAACATTTCTCAAACAGTTTATCAAACCGATGATAAACATTCAGATGATGATGTTGAAATAGAATCTTCCATTCTATCTCCAACATACTCAACTATGAATGATGCCCAATACTCTTCTATGAATGATGCCCAATGAATAGCATAGAATTTGTTATAAATAGGGAAGCTTTATGTAAAAACCTTGAATCTGAGGAATATGACCTCCACAGAGAATGATATTTACGTACATATACAGCTGCTCAAATTTCATCATTCAAAGAAAAGTACTACAAATTTTTAAATGATGTCAAAAAGCATGTTCCTTTCTTTGAATTGTTTCATGCTTATTCCATAAAAAATAATATCGATTATCCTTTCAAAAACAAACAAACTTCACTTTCAGCAAATGTCATTTCAACTTGGAAAGTTAAAGATGGAAATTTAGTCAGATATGAATTTCCTCTGAAAGGACCTTTTGTTATTTCAAATACGGAAGGACATAACCCAGTTATGGCCTCTCCTTTCAAAACCAAAAATATAGATGAAACAGTTGCCCCGAAAGATATCAAAAATCTTATTGAGCAGGCAAATTACACCAACAGATTTTTACAATGTCTGGGTGACAATCTTTCATCTTCAGGATCTTTTTTATCTTCAAAAAACACCCATGAAATCTCTATTTCCAAAACTATTGAAAAACCCCTTTTCAAACATTTTAAAATGAGTAGCAAAGCAAAATAAAGTCTTAAAACCTCTATTTTAAAACAACAGTCTAGTGATTCAAAAGTCATGCAAAGGATCGATCAACTTCTAAATCATCTTTCTACTGTCCCTGAAATTTCTACAAACTCTGGTGAATCTACCTCTCGTATTGATGCATGAAAACTTGTCTCTCTACAAATTTTTCTTCGGCAAGTATACCGAATTGTCGTCAAGTAAAACTCACAATAGAGTGAGGTCGAATCCCACAAGGATTGATTGGTCAAGCAATTTTAGTTAGAAGAATGTGCTAGTTGAGCTAAACAGAATTTAGATTGAGATGCGAAAATTTAAATGACTGGAAAGTAAATAACAGAAATTAAAGTGCTGAATCTTAAATGGGGATTTGGGGTAATGAGCATGAAATTAAATGGCAGAAAGTAAAGAGAATGGGTAAGATCAGAAATGGAGAAATCATTGGGGTTAGGAGATGTTGCATTCTCCGGATCAAGTTCATTCTCATCTCTTCCACAATCAATGCATTCATTGATCTCATTGGCAATCTTAAGTGATTGGATCCCAATTCCTTGGCAATCCAATCTCTCTAAGCTTGAACAATTGTCCAATTCCTTGATTTAATTGCTCATGGGAAGAGATGAAGTGTGGTCACTGATTATATCACATGTATTTCCAAATCAAAGTGTTGGGAGGATTACATGTCACTATATCCGCCCAGACCCCAATTTGGTCCAACATGAGAAAGCATTTCTAGCATGATCTCCTCATCCCTTTTCTAAGGCTCAAAGGAGATCCAATTATGGAGAGTTTCTTTTCCAAGACAACTAACCAATTGAATTAAGATCGAAAGCTTTCTAGTAAGATCAAGAGAAAAGAAAGAAGAAGAAGAATGAAAACTATAATTGATCCATCAAATTACAACAGAGCTCCCTAACCCAATGAAAGGGGTTTAGTTGTTCATAGCTCTAGAAATAAAAAATGGCAGAAAAGAAGAATACATGCTAAAAGTGCAAAAAAGTAAATCTATAGAGAGTAGTTCCCCATAAGTGCCAAGCTTCTCTATAGTTCAAAACTACTCCTATATATACTACTCCTCTTGATCTTCTAGTGAGTTCTTCAAGTCTTGGATGTGGGATTTGGATGTTAAGTTGAAGCAGTTCTCATCTTTAGTGGGCCCAACTTGCAGAGAAAGATGAATTAGGCTTTGGGTATTTTACTAAGATTTAACATTGATTTCCATTGTGGGTTCGAGAACGTTAGTGGCATTCACTTTTTCCACTAACGTTTCAACCTCATATATCCACGTTAAATCCAACGTTAGTGGTCTTAACGTGACCACTAACGTTGCTTTCTCAAAACTTGGCTAACGTTATTGGGACTCACTTTTTCCAATAACGTTGGCTTATACCCCTTCGTAAACGTTAATGGGAATCACTTTTCCCATTAACGTTGCTTAGTGCCCCTATGTTCCTACGTTAGAGTCCACGTTAGTATGGCTAACGTGACTCTTAACGTAGGTGTGATCCACCTTCGAGAGCATTAGTGACACTCACCTTTGTTATTAACGCTCCAAATGCCACATTCTCTACGTTAGAACTCATGTTAACTAAGTTAACGTGGCTCTTAACGTAGTAGTGAAGCCATCTCCCAACGTTAGTAACAAAAGTGAGTGTCACTAATGTTGGTTCCTTGATCTCAACTCCACGTTAACTTTCACGTTAATAGTCTTAACGTGAAAGTTAACGTAGGCAATGCCAGATGGTCCAACGTTAGTGACAAAAGTGAGTGTCACTAACGTTGGCTTTTGTTTCCTCTTCCACGTTAGAGTTCACGTTAACTAAGTTAACGTGACTCTTAACGTGAATCATTGCCAAGTTCTCCAACGTTAGTGGTGTTCACTTTTACCATTAACGTTGGAGTTCCTTTTTCTTCTACGTTAACTACCACGTTAACTTAGTTAATGTGGCAAGTAACGTGAGCTTTGGATGGCTTCGCAGGCGTTATTGGTGATCACTTTTCTCATTAACGTTGCAAGCTTTACCATTCCACGTTAGTGTTCACGTTAACTAGGTTAACGTGAATACTAACGTGGTTCTTCCTTGCTTCCTTTGCCCTAAGAACAAGCAATTAAAGTGCATCAAAGCTCTAGTCAAAGTTATGAGATT
Organism: Arachis duranensis; assembly: GCF_000817695.3. Classification (NCBI taxonomy): domain Eukaryota; kingdom Viridiplantae; phylum Streptophyta; class Magnoliopsida; order Fabales; family Fabaceae; genus Arachis; species Arachis duranensis. Next base: position 86,253,694 of record NC_029780.3, read on the forward strand.
ATGCATCATCAATTTATCATGCAATTCTAGCAAATACTAATGAAATTATGCAAAGTTCACAAAAGTTGCTTAAATCAAGGTGTAAGTGTAATTTCATCCAAAACTTGCCTTATTCACTAAGAAAATACATGAAACTACCCTAAAACAGTAAAGAAAAGGTCAGTGAAATTGGCCTAGATGCCCTGGCATCACGTATTCAAACTCGCTCATCCAAAGCCATTAATGCCCTTGGTCATGATTCCAATGAATCTTCCTCGAAGCAAAGTGATGATTCTGGCAAGGCCTCCCTCAAGGTCAGCCCTATCATGACCAACTCTCTAACCAAATGGAAGGGTTTAACCAAACTCTCTATGTATGGTTATAATCGAGTATCTGCTCCGGATCTAGCTCTTGAAGAAAGAGAACTAGGTTTTGTTAGCTTCAATATCAATAATGTCTACGAATGGAACATAGATGGCAAAACCGAATATAACATCATGAGTATGCTTCAGCATATGACTATGGTAGGCACTACTTACCAGGCTGCCCATGAATCTTCAGAAGAAGCAATAGCCAATGTTATTATTTCTGGGTTCAATGGCCAACTCAAAGGTTGGTGGGATAACTACCTTTTCGATAGCCAAAAACACTCAATCTTTTCTGCTATCAAAGTTGATGATCAAAATGAAGCCATCATTGGTGATAACGGAGAACCCATCCCTGATGCCGTTAACACCTTAATCTTTACTAGCTAGCCACTTCATTGGTGACCCATCTCTTTGGAAAGATCGTTCTACCGAATTACTTTCCAATCGAAGATGCAAAACTTTGTCCGACTTTCGATGGTATAAGGACACCTTCCTTACTAGAGTCTATACCAGAGAAGATAGTCAACAACCCTTTTGGAAAGAAAAATTCCTTGCAGGACTTCCTAAATCCCTGGGAGATAAAGTAAGGGACAAAATTCGCAGCTTAACTCCAAACAGGATAATACCCTATGATGAGTTGAGAGTTATGGCCAGCTCATCTCTTTCATCCAAAGGTTGCTCTGAAGATTTGTCAAGATGATAAAGTTCAAAGGCAACTTGCTCGTGAAAAAACCCAAAATCGTATCGATCTGGGAACTTTCTGTGAACAATTTGGTCTTCCTGCTTGCCATCCAAGGAAATCTAAAAGATCATCCAATCCAAAAGTTTTTAAACCTATTCCTGAAAAGAATTTTAGAAGATCCAGAAAAGGTTTTCAGAAACCTAAAAATGAAAAAGGTTTTCAAAAGAATTTCCAAAGCCATCCACAGAAAGACCCCATTATTTGCTATACATGTAAGAAACCAGGACATATTAGCAAATACTGTCGGTTAAAGGAAAGATTAATAATCTAAACCTTGATCCTCTAATTGAGGAATAGATTAATTATCTTTTGATAGAATGTTCAGATAATGATTCTGACCCAGAATTTTCAGATAATATCAATAACATCCAAGTTGATGACATTGAATCATCTTCAGATTCAGAAGTCAGGCAAATTAATGTTTTATCCAAAGATCAAGATCTCTTATTTGATGCTATCGAGGCTATTGACAATCCTGAACAAAAGAAAGACTTCCTTTTAAAATTGAAAAGATCTTTGCAAAAGGAGAGGAAACCCAAAAATTTAGTCTTTAGCAATAAATAAGACGTCAAACCTATTTTCAAAAAATTAGAAAAATAAGTTATTCGTCCCATAACTATCCAGGATCTCCAAACAGAGGTTAACAACCTTAGGAGAGAAATCAAAGAAATCAAAAGAAATCAAGACAATCATCAGAACATTCTCTCGCAGATAATGCAACAAGAAGAGTCTGATGATGAAGAACATGATTCTCTTTTGAATCAAAATGAGTGTTCTAAGAAACAAGAAAATAAAATCTCTAACGACAATGAAGGAAAAGAAATCTTGAGAATAATAAATGTATTCTCTTTTATGAAGCATCGTGTTCGTGTCCGAATTGTTGTTAAAGATTTGTTTTCGATACCAATGCACTCTTTGACTCAGGTGCAGATTCAAACTGTATTAAGGAAGGTCTGATCCCCACAAATATTTCGAAAAGTTTACTAAATGTCTTAGCTCAATAATGGGCGAAATGCTAAGTATCAATTTTAAACTAAGAGATGTTTTTGTTGAAAAGGGTAATCTTAGGATTCCCACCGAATTTATTATAGCAAAAAATATAAAAAATAATGTAGTTTTGGGGACACCTTTCATAATCCTTTTGTTTTCGTATCTAGCAGATTTCCCTAGACTGACCTCTTTTGTGGGAGGACAGATAACTTTCTTTGAGTTCCTAGACTCACCCAAGCAGAGATCTCTAAACCTAATTAAAGCCAAAACCAAACAGATTTGCTTTTTAAAAGAAGAAATCTCTTTCAAAACCCTTGAATAACAACTTTCTAAACCAAAGATTCAAGATCAAATTGAAGAGTCTATCTGCTCTGATTTGCCTCATTCCTTCTGGAATAGGAAAGAACATATTGTTGATCTTCCCTATGAAAAGGATTTCAAGGAATAAAAAATCTCTACAAAAGCCCGCCCCATTCAAATAAATGAGCAGCCTTTGCAGCATTGTCAAAAAGAAATTAAAGATCTTTTGGATAAAGGTTTAATTCGTCCTAGCAAAGTCCTTGGTCCTGCTCTGCTTTTTATGTTAATAAACAAGCTGAGATAGAATAAGGAACTCCTAGACTCATTATTAATAACAAACCTTTGAACCAAGCTCTGCAATGAATTCGTTATCCTATCCCAAACAAAAAGGATTTGCTTAATTGATTAAACTCTGCAAACATCTTTTCAAAATTTGATATGAAATTCGGTTTTTGGCAGATCCAAATCACAGAATCAGACCGATATAAAACAACATTTACAGTTCCATTTGGTCAATATGAATGGAATGTAATACCTTTTGGTCTGAAGAATGTCCCTTCTGAATTTCAAAAAATTATGAACGACATCTTCAACCCATATTCAAACTTTGCAATTGTTTATATTGATGATGTCTTAATCTTTTCCCAAACTTTAGATGAACATTTTAAGCATGTTAAAACTTTTATGTGCATCATCCAAAAAAAGGGTCTTGCTGTCTTTAAATAAAAAATTGTCCTTTTTCAAACAAAAATCCGTTTTCTTGGTCATATAATTTTCCAAGGAACTATAACTCCTATTGAAAGATCAATTTTGTTAGCAGAAAAGTTTTTAGATTATATCCTTGATAAACCTCAACTTCAGAGGTTTCTAGGATGTCTCAATTATGTATCGAATTTCATCCCAAACCTTAACAACTTCATCAAGCCTCTCCATGATAAGCTCAAGAAAAATCTTCCACCATGGACAGACAAGAATTATGATATTATCAGATTTCTTAAAACCAAAGTCCACAATCTTTCTTGTCTTTACCTACCTGTTCCTCATGCATTCAAGATAGTAGAAACAGACGCATCAGATTTAGAATATAGGGGCATCCTAAAACAAAAATTGCATGATGAAGAATGTATCATTGCATTTACATCCAAACATTAAAATAGCACTCAACAAAACTATTCCACAATCAAAAAAGAAATTTTAGCCATAGTTTTATGCATTACAAAATTTCAATCTGACTTACTCAATCAAAAATTTTTAGTCCGAGTTGATTGTAAATCAGCCAAAGAAGTATTACAAAATGATGTTAAAAATCTCGCATCAAAACAAATTTTCGCCAGATGGTAAGCCATTTTAAGTGCCTTTGATTTTGATATTGAGCATATCAAGGGTAACTCAAACTCTCTCCCTGACTTTCTCACACGTGAATATTTGCAGGGAGACAAGCAAGAATATGACAATGCCTAAAAAGGTAGCTTTAGCCTCTGTTAGAGGCAGAGGCATTCGCCTAGCCCTACCTAAGCCAATCAGAAAATCAGGGTCTAGCACCCCAACTGAGTCATCTACCCAACAACCTACCCAACAATCCTCTAAAAGCCCAGCCCAATAACCAATTGAACCAACAATCAACCAATCCAAACAAACTAAAGAAGACTACGCCTTCCCAATCGAAACCCTCCTGGCTCTACAGGACCAAGGCCTTACAAAACTTACCAAAAAAACCCGGGCTGACATTTGTAGTGAGTCAGATGAAGAAATTGACTTAACACTAATGATATCCCAAATGGCTAACCAAAAAATAGTCATACAAAGACCAAAAGAAAAAGCTATTATCCAAACACCCCAAACATCCTCAATCACCACCAAGACACAAAAGGCCCAAACTAATTACAGGCCCACAAACAAAACCTCAAACATTATTCATATGGAACCTGAATTCTGGGATTGCTCACCAACAAAGTCATCCCAAAGATTTTTCCCACCGGATTCCACTTCAGGCCTTTGGCACCCAACAAAACTCGCCAATTTTATGAATTCATCCTAATAGATACTGACTCAGTAGCTATTAAACATTACAAAGACAAAACCAATCCTGATCTTATAACCCATTCAACCATCCAAATCTTCAGAATTTTGTCCCCAAAGCAATTTGAGAACAATCTAAATAAAATTCAAATGTTTTCGCAAAATTATGACCCAATAGGTTTTAATTATTGGGACTACATTCATGATTAATATATTTTAAAAGAAAAATCAATTATATTTTTCCAAACTGGTTCCACCAATGGTGGGACTTCTTTGGGCCAATCCCATAAATTCTACTCTCACCTACAGATAAAGGGTATAAAATTTTTCAATCAGAATTTAACAGTCAGGAAATATGTATTCCTGTAATGTTAAAATTCTTTTCAACTTTTTCATTGTCATGGGTATTCTCATGGCAATACAAGTATGCAAAACCAGACCACCCCAAATCATTTCCAATCCTGCAAAGGCATGGTTATGTCAAATGGTGGCCTCAATTTGATTCATCAATAGCCTACCCAGAAAAGGTCAGAGAATGATTTAAATCCAATCCCGATAGTCAGAAGATTTCGAATCCAGAGACGGCTTTGTTTCTCAATCAAAAAGCCCAAATTGTCGCAGCCCTTGTAGGAGCTCAATCAAAAGAAACTCTAGGAAAACATCTTCAACAAATCATGCAAATGATCGAAGAAGATAAAAAACACAAAGAGGATCCTACTTCATCAGTAGAATCTTCAAGTGGTTATAACCAGAATGAAGACGACTGCTTTGGAATTGATCTAGGAGAAGATTAATCTTTAATCTCAAAATTTATATAATCATAAATTTTATAATCATATCAACTTGTACTATAGAAATAGTACCGGTCATCTTCACTTGTACTGTAGAAATAGTAGAATCTTCAATTATAAAAGGAAGCCTCGTTCTCATTGTGAGGCACCCTTCAGTTTTACAAACAAAGAGAGAAGTTAGTGAGAGAAGCTCTGAGAGATCCCTTGTAAGCTCTCCAGCTCTTCTTCTTCCTTCTTCTTTCTTTTCAATAATTGAATAAAACTTTTTTTTTCAGTTCTTCATTTTCGTGTTCTCATATTTATATTTCTGTATCTGCATATGTGTGTGGACTACCGCCACATCTAACATCATACTAACTTGCATATGCGTACGGACTACCGCCACATCTAACTTCATATTTACTTTATTGTTCTTGCATCTGCATTCATTAACCTGACATCTTCCTTCTCTTCTACCCCTTCTTCCCCCTTCCCTCCTTGATCCACTTCGGGACATCTTTTTCGATAGCCAAAAATACTCAATCTTTTCTGCTATCAAAGTTGATGATAAAAATGAACCCATCATTGGTAATGACGAAGAACCCATCCCTAATGCCGTTAACACCTTAATCTTTACCATAGCCAGTCACTTCATTGGTGACCCATCTCTTTGGAAAGATCGTTCTGCCGAATTACTTTCCAATCTAAGGTGAAAAACTTTGTCTGACTTTTGATGGTATAAGGACACCTTCCTTACTAGAGTCTATACCAGAGAAGACAGTCTACAACCCTTTTGGAAAGAAAATTCTTTGCAGGACTTCCCAAAACCCTAGGTGATAAAGTAAGGGACAAAATTCGCAACTTAACTCCAAACGGGATAATACCCTATGATGAGTTGAGTTATGGCTAGCTCATCTCTTTCATCCAAAAGGTTGCTCTAAAGATTTGTTAAGATGATAAAATCCAAAGGCAACTTGCTCGTGAAAAACCCAAAATCGTTTCGATCTGGGAACTTTCTGTGAACAATTTGGTCTTCCTGCTTGCCATCCAAGGAAATCTAAAAGACTATCCAATCGAGAAGTTTTTAAACCTATTCCTGAAAAGAATTTTAGAAGATCCAGAAAAGGTTTTCAGAAACCTAAAAATGAAAAAGATTTTCAAAAGAATTTCCAAAGCCATCCCCAGAAAAACCCCATTATTTGCTATACATGTAAGAAAAGTAGGACATATTAGCAAATACTGTCGGTTAAAGGAAAAGATTAATAATCTAAACCTTGATCCTCTGATTGATGAACAGATTAATAATCTTTTGATAGAAAGTTCAGATAATGATTCTGACCCAGAATCTTCAGATGATATCAATAACATCCAAGTTGATGACATTGAATCATCTTCAGATTCAGAAGTCAGGCAAATTAATATTTTATCCAAAGATCAAGATCTCTTATTTGATGCTATCGAGGCTATTGACAATCTTGAACAGAAGAAAGACTTCCTTTTAAATTTGAAAAGATCTTTGCAAAAGGAGAGGAAACCCAAAAATTTGGTCCTTAACAATAAATATGACGTCAAACCTATTTTCAAAAAATTAGAAAAACAAGTTATTCATCCCATAACCATCCAGGATCTCCAAACAGAGGCTAACAACCTTAAGAGAGAAATCCAAGAAATCAAAAGAAATCAAGACAATCCTTAGAACATTCTCTCGTGGATAATGCAACAAGAAGAGTCCGATGATGAAGAATTTGATTCTCTTTTGAATCAGACTGAGTGTTCTAAGAAATAAGAAAATAAAATCTCTAACGACAATGAAGGAAAAGAAATCATGAGAATAATAAATGTATTCTCTTTTATGAAGCATCGTGTTCGTGTCCGAATTGTCGTTAAAGATTTTGTTTTCGATACAATTGCACTCTTTGACTCAGGTGCAGATTCAAACTGTATTAAGGAAGGTCTGATCCCCACAAAATATTTCGAAAAGTCTACTGAACATCTTAGCTCAATAACGGGTGAAAGTCTAAGTATCAATTTTAAACTAACAGATGTTTTTGTTGAAAAGGGTAATCTTAGGATTCCCACCGAATTTATTATAGCAAAAAATATCAAAAATGATGTAGTTTTGGGGACACCTTTCATAATCCTTTTGTTTCCGTATCTAGCAGATTTCCCTGGACTGACCTCTTTTGTGGGAGGACAGATAACTTTCTTTGAGTTCCTAGACTCACCCAAGCAGAGATCTCTAAACCTAATTGAAGCCAAAACCGAACAGATTTGCTTTTTAAAAGAAGAAATCTCTTTCAAAACCCTTGAATCATAAATTTTTAAATGAAAGATTTAAGATAAAATATGACATCTTTCTAATCAAATTGAAGAGTCTATCTGTTCTGATTTGCCGCATGCCTTCTGGAATAGGAAAGAACACATTGTTGATCTTCCCTATGAAAAGGATTTCAAGGAATCAAAAATCCCTACAAAAGCCCGCCCCATTCAAATGAATGAGCATCTTTTGCAGCATTGTCAAAAAGAAATTAAAGATCTTTTGGATAAAGGTTTAATTCGTCCTAGCAAGAGTCCTTGGTCCTGCTCTGCTTTTTATGTTAATAACAAGCTGAGATAGAACGAGGAACTCCTAGACTCATTATCAATTGCAAACCTTTGAACCAAGCTCTGTAATGGATTCGTTATCCTATCCCAAACAAAAAGGATTTGCTTAATAGATTAAACTCCGCAAACATCTTTTCAAAATTTGATATGAAATCCGGTTTTTAGCAGATCCAAATCATAGAATCAGACCGATATAAAACAGCATTTATAGTTCCGTTCGGCCAATATGAATGGAATGTAATGCCTTTTGGTCTGAAGAATGCCTGATGAGCGGATAATTTGTACGCTTTTTGGCATTGTTTTTAGTATGTTTTTAGTATGATCTAGTTAGTTTTTAGTATATTTTTATTAGTTTTTAGTTAAAATTCACTTTTCTGGACTTTATTATGAGTTTGTGTGTTTTTCTGTGATTTCAGGTATTTTCTGGCTGAAATTGAGGGACCTGAGCAAAAATCTGATTTAGAGACTAAAAAGGACTGCAGATGCTGTTGGATTCTGACCTCCCTGGACTCGAAGTGGATTTTTTGGAGCTACAGAAGCCCAATTGGCGCGCTCTCAACGGCGTTGGAAAGTAGACATCCTGGGCTTTCTAGCAATATATGATA
>NC_029780.3:86262446-86316727 GCF_000817695.3 Arachis duranensis
GACTGGGTGAATATCTCTTGGATTCTTTAACCGGAATCTTCGTGGTATAGGCTAGAACTGATGGCGGCATTCAAGAGAATCCGGAAGGTCTAACCTTGTCTGTGGTATTCTGAGTAGGATTCAATGATTGAATGACTGTGACGTGCTTCAAACTCCTGAAGGCGGGGCGTTAGTGACAAATGCAAAAGAATCACTGGATTCTATTCCGGCTTGATTGAGAACCGACAGATGGATAGCCGTGTCGTGACAGGGTGCGTTGAACATTTCCACTGAGTGGATGGGAGGTAGCCACTGACAACGGTGAAACCCTTGCTTGAGCTTGCCATGGAAAGGAGTAAGAAGGATTGGATGAAGACAGTAGGAAAGCAGAGAGACGGAAGGGAAAGCATCTTCATACGCTTATCTGAAATTCCTACTAATGAATTACATAAGTATCTCTATCTTTATCTTTATGTTATATGCGTTTATCACCATACCCATTTGAGTTTGCCTGACTAAGATTTACAAGGTGACCATAGCTTGCTTCATACCAACAATCTCTGTGGGATCGACCCTTACTCGCGTAAGGTTTATTACTTGGACGACCCAGTACACTTGCTGGTTAGTTGTGCGAAGTTGTGTTTATGCCATGGTATTGAACACCAAGTTTTTGGATTCATTACCGGGGATTATTTGATTTGTGAAAAGTATTGATCACAATTTCGTGCACCAATGCCCTTTCTGAATTTCAAAAAATTATGAACGACATCTTCAACCCATATTCAAACTTTGCAATCGTTTATATTGATGATGTCTTAATCTTTTTCGAAACTTTAGATGAACATTTTAAGCATGTTAGAACCTTTATGTACATCATCCAAAAAAATGGTCTTGCTGTCTCTAAATAAAAAATTGTCCTTTTTCAAACAAAAATCCGTTTTCTTGGTCATATGATTTTCCAAAAAATTATAACTCCTATTGAAAGATCAATTTTGTTTGCAGAAAAGTTTCCAGATTATATCCTTGATAAACCTCAACTTCAGAGGTTCCTAGGATGTCTCAATTATGTATCGAATTTCATCCCAAACCTTAACAACCTCATCAAGCCTCTCCATGATAGGCTCAAGAAAAATCCTCCACCATGGACAGACAAGCATTCTGATATTATCAGTTTTTTTAAAACTAAAGTCCGCAATCTTCCTTGTCTTTACCTACCTGTTCCTCATACATTCAAGATAGTAGAAACAGACGCATCAGATTTAGGATATGGGGATATCCAAAAACAAAAATTGCATGATAAAGAATGTATCGTTGTATTTACATCCAAACATTGGAATAGCACTCAACAAAACTATTCCGCAATAAAAAAAATTTTAGCCAGAGTTTTATGCATTACAAAATTTTAATCTGACTTACTCAATCAAAAACTTTTAGTCTGAGTTGATTGTAAATTAGCCAAAGAAGTTTTACAAAATGATGTTAAAAATCTCGCATTAAAACAAATTTTCGCCAGATGGCAAGCCATTTTAAGTGCTTTTGATTTTGATATTGAGCACATGAAGGGTAACTCAAACCCTCTCCCTGACTTTCTCACATGTGAATATTTGCAGGGAGACAAGCAAGAATACGACAATGCCTAAAAAGGCAGCTTTAACCTCTGCTAGAGGTAGAGGCATTCGTCTAGCCCTACCTGGGCCAATAAGAAAATCAGGGTCTAGCACCCCAACTGGGTCCTCTACCCAACAACCTACCCAACAATCCTCCAAAAGCCCAGCCCAACAACCAATTGAACCAACAGTCAACCAATCCAAATAAACTAAAGAAGACTATGCCTTCCCAATCGAAACCCTCCTGGCTCTACAAGACCAAGGCCTTAGAAAACTTACCAAAAAAACTTGGGATAACATTTGTAGTGAGTCAGATGAAGAAATTGACTTAACACAAATGATATCCCAAATGGCTAACCAAAAAATAGTCATACAAAGACCAAAAGAAAAAGCTATTATCCAAACACCCCAAACATCCTCAATCACCACCAAGACACAAAAGGCCCAAACTAATTACAGGCCCACAAGCAAAACCTCAAACATTATCCATATAGAGCCTGAATTCTGGGATAGCTCACCAAACAAAGTCATCCCAAAGATTTTTCCCACCGGATTCCACTTCAGGCCTTTGGCACCCAACAAAACTCGCAAATTTTACGAATTCATCCTAATAGATACTGACTCAGTAGCTATTAAATATTACAAAGACAAAACCAATCCTGATCTTATAACCCATTCAACTATCTAAATCCTCATAATTTTGTCCCCAAAGCAATTTGGGAACAATCTAAATAAAATTCAAAAATTTTCTCAAAATTATGACCCAATAAGTTTTAATTATTGGGACTACATGGAGGCCTGGACTAAAGAATTTTGGTTCCAAAATACTCAGCACAGATATTCATAGTTAATATATTTTAAAAGAAAAGTTAATTATGTTTTTCCAAACTGGTTCCACCAATGGTGGGACTTCTTTGGGCCAATCCCATAAATTTCTACCCTTACCTACAGATGAAGGGTATAAACTTTTTCAATCAAAATTTAACAGTTAGGAAACATGTATTCCTGTAATGTTAAAATTCTTTTCAACTTTTTCATTGGCATGGGTATACTCATGGCAATATGAGTATGCAAAACCAGACCACCCCAAATTATTTCTAATCCTGCAAAGGCATGGTTATGTCAAATGGTGGCCTCAATTTGATTCATTAATGGCCTACCCAGAATAGGTAAGAGAATGGTTCAAATCCAATCCCGATAGTCAGAAGATTTTGGATCCAGAGACGGCTTTGTTTCTCAATGAAAAAGCCCAAATTGCCGCAGCCCTTGTAGGTGCTCAATCAAAAGAAACTCTAGCAAAACATCTTCAACAAATCATGCAAATGATCGAAGAAGATAAAAAACACAAAGAGGATCCTACTTCGTCAGCAGAATCTTCAAGTGGTTATAATCAGAATGAAGACGACTGCTTTGGAATTGATCTAGGAGAAGATTAATCTTTAATCTCGAAATTTATGTAATCACAAAATTTATAATCATATCAACTTGTACTGTAGAAATAGTACCGGTCATCTTCACCTGTACTGTAGAAACAGTAGAATCTTCAATTATAAAAGGAAGTCTCGTTCTCATTGTGAGGCACCCTTCAGTTTTACAAACATAGAGAGAAGTTAGTGAGAGAAGCTCTGAGAGATCCCTTGTAAGCTTTCCAGCTCTTCTTCTTCCCTCTTCTTTCTTTTCAATCATTCAATAAAACTTTTTTTTAGTTCTTCATTTTTGTGTTCTCATATTTACATTTCTGTATCTGCATATGTGTGCGGACTACCACCACATCTAACATTATACTAACCTGCATATGCGTGCGGACTACCGCCGCATCTAACTTCATATTTACTTTATTGTTCTTGCATCTGCATTCATTAACCTGACATCTCCCTTCTCTTCTACCCCTTCTTCCCCCTTCTCTCCTTGATCCACTCTGGGATATCTGGTATCAGAAAAGATTGTTATCATTATAATTCATTTAGAAAATTCATAATTCATGCATAATTTTTCTTCTATTTTTTATTCTTCATACCGAATGGCTACTAGCTACGATTCTATCAATAGTATTACCTATGGTAGATTATGTGATGAAAAAGTTTGAAAAATAAAGGTATGAATTATAAGACTATGGAAAGTTCCATCTAAATTTGCCAAGAGCAAGACGACTTACATAGAAATGGTTCTCATAGATGATAAGGTTAGTTGATTATTTTTCATGATTCTTTCAAGTGATAATAGATCTCTATTTTAAAAATATTTTTTCTTTGTATTTTAAGTTTATTTAATAAGTAAACCCTTACACGAATCAAAGACAGTGCGATTTAATAGCTTTATAAGTGCTAATAGCTTTTATATTTAATTTGTTTTACAATGTGATAAAATTTATTGTTCAATCAAGAATTATTTGACAAAAGATGTTTGAGAATGAACTGATTGAGGAAAAGGTCTTCTCAAATTTTCTGATTGAGGAATCAAGCGGAATTTATCTTTCGACTACACACGTGTGTAGAATAACTTTTAAGAATGAGTCACGTATAGTAAATACGGTCGATGATCGTAAAATTATATGCTAACATTGATATAATATTGTTTCAGATATATGTTTTGCAGGCATCAAAGGAAAGTGTTGAGTTATTTTTTAGTGGAGTTTAAATTATTTATTATTTATTGGAGAACTTTGTGTATCTGTTGTTCATTTTGAGTCGATTTCGATATGTCCTTACTTGACAATAAAATAATATATAAAAATTTGTTGGTGGGTCTAAGTATTACTAAGTTATTTATTGTCACATTGAGTATATATATATATATATATATCTGATTTATTGGAGAAAGTAAATTACTAAAACCAATTAATAACTATTAAAGTTAATACATTTAACACTAGATTAAAAAAAACTAACAATACATAACATATTATCTTTTTATTATAATTCAAATTAATCTTAACAAAATAACTTAAAATTATAATTTCAATCTTATCACGTGCATGGCACAGGTCATTACACTTGTATTATTACTACATTTTAGTGTTTGTTACATTGTTAGTCTTTTCAATCAACAAAGACAAAACTATTTTACTTTGGTTGTTTTTGTTAAATTAAACGTATTATAATAATTAATATATATTAAATAAAATAAATTTTATTTTTTCTGTCCCCATAACATTATTATTATTAATACAATAATCACAACTACAACTACAACTACGATGGTGCAACTACTGAAATACCTCAAAAGAAAGGCATTTTTTTGGCAATGAACAGAACAAGGTAGCATCATGCATGCTATGTAGCCCTCACAATACATGGTAGAGGCAGAACTTTGTTTAATTTGGACAATGTATTATTTATATTATTTTTTTATCAATTTAAATTTTTAGGACGAGTAGTATTATAATATGGTATCAGAGTTTTATATTCGAAATGTCTAAAATTTGATCCTTGACAAATTTCAAAAATAAAAAAATGGCATAATAAGACAAATAGACAAAGAAAATAAGGCCTATGCAAAATCAAGTAAACTCAAAAGAGACTATTGCTTGAGAGAAAATATTAAAGATATAACTATTATGCAAAAATCAAGTAAACTCAAAAGAGACTATTACTTGAAAGAAAATATTAAAGATATAACTATTTATGTTGTCTTTTTATATCAGTTTAAACTTTTAGGATAAGTAATATCATAATACCCCCAATCCCCTCCCCCTCCAAAAAAGGTTTAAAAAAATAGTTCTACTTAAAAAAAAATTAACTTAATTAATTAAATTGTTATGATTTCAACTCACTTACATGGTGTTCAACACTTATTCTCACTATTCACTTAAATTTTTTACTTCAAACATAAATATGTGGAATGGGCTTCAAGAAGAAAAATAAAAAACGTCATTGCCCAAAAATTTGGAAAAAAGAATGATGTATTTTTATTCCTTTTTTATGAACAACAATAAAGAAGAAAAGGAAAAAAAAAAAAGAGAAACAGAGAAACAACAATAAAAAAAACTATCCAAGGTCCTGCATTAATAGAAAAAAAATAATGCAGTTGGAGGTTGTAGCCAAACCACTTCGTCATCAACATCACAAACCCTTCTTTTAGCGAGCAAATTTGCAACTTTATTCGAATCTCTTGTTATGAGTTCAAACGAAACTTTCCAATATACTCTCATCTTCAAATAAAAGATCATTTTAACGATTTTTATTAATTTTACGATGGCAATAAGGTAATTTTCACCTAGATACCAGGTCATATGCCTTTAGACAGTCAGACTCATACACCGCGAGCTTGACTCTAGTTTAAACAGTATGATGTAAATCTCTCCATATGTTCTAAAGCTATGCTCTAATTACATTGACACCATCAATTCAACTTGCTCCTCCCATCACCCAGTTGCTAGAATTATTGCATAAACACCACCTAAAAATAGCATTTTCAATCGATAATATTTTTAAACTACCATCGCAATTAAGCTTAATTGCATCAAGTTTAGGGACTCTCCAATTAAAAGATTTCATGCTAAATGAGAAGTGGACTTCTGGGATTATAGTAGAACTAAACAAAACACTTCACATTCAAACTCTAAATGTAATCTCACTATAAGAGTTGAAGGAACCATAAAATATACCACCATTTCCATCTTGCCAAATAGCCCACACCGTTGCTACAAAGATATAGTTGTTGTCATTTTTGAAACCTTGCTTGAACCAATCGAGAAGATCCGGATGAAAAAAAATTAACATCGAGAATCTCATATAACGCAAAACTAGCTTCATCGTATCGCAGTCTCGAAGAAAATGCATAATTATTGTCTTTAGAAGATGGATATACATCTAGTACAAATATTAGAAACAAAGAGATTTTGTTAAAATGGAACTACTAAGTTAGTAGAAAAGAATAGAGACAAAGTCACACCAAAATTTAACTTTTTCTAGTATGTGAATTTTCTAAAGCCAGGCCAATTAATATCTTCAACCTAATTAACTTTCTTTTTAAGCAACCACTTATATCCAGATTTAACTAAATATAACTTAGAAGTAGAGCTTGTCCACATCCAATCCGAATTACCATTCATAGCACAAATAGGAGAATAATTCATAATATCATCCTTTATTTTATCAGGAATGAAAGAATAAATTCTTTTCAAATACTAAGAATCATTCTTATATATATCCTTAATTCTCATGTCTAATTCAATAATTTTTAAAAATTTCACTTTAGCATTCACTGGACCCGATTACATCCAATTATCAAATTAGAAAGATTTATTAAACGAGTCAACTTTTTATGCAAAATTTTCACTAAAAATAGCGGCAGCATGAGAAGTTGCCTTCTAAATATGAGACAAAGAACCATTGGCAGTAACCTTAAAAATATTTCTATTTTTAAGATATTTGTGAAGCATAAGCTAGACCCATAATTTATCATAATTATTTGTTAATTGTCAAACTAGTTTTTCAATAATAAGTAAATCAAGAGTTCCTAATTGCAAGACTTCCATATTTTTTAGGAATAGTTAAGGTTCTCCAAGAAATTAAATGTAACTCCGACTAGTAGCACTACCATTCTAGATAAACTTTTTAACAGCCGCATCAATATTCAAACACATAGAGCTCAGGAAAAAGACTAACTTGCATTCTATAGATAAGAATAAAAGATAAAACAAGTTTGGCTAGGAAAACCTTATTAGCTCTATTGAGGAATCTCCCTTTCCAAGAAGCAAGTCTATTCCAAATCTTGTCCGTCACATTATTAAAATTCACTTAATAATTCTAGTATGCGTGAGAGGCACCCCAAGATATTATCCAATGAGTTAGCAAATTGGATTGATGAAATACTTGTATAGAGATCTTTCCACTGCAGAGAAACGTTAAGAAAACATATTGTAAAACTTGCGAAATTAGTGAATAATTAGATAATAAATTAATTATTAATCAAATAAATTAGAAAACAAAATTTTATAGTTTAATATGATATAGCTAATTAAAACAATAATTTTGACACCAATTTTAAAGAATTTGACCCAAAATTGAGGCGAACGGGCCAAATCAAACGAACTGGGCCCATAATGGCCCAAGGCCCAAATCAAACCATATTAATGAAGAGCTTAGATATTCCATCCTCAAACCTTGAGGAAAACACGCTGCACAAGAGGAAAGGGGGAGGAAGGTGATACCAAAAACCCTTGCCTAATCTAAATTCTCAATAACTTTTGATCTTGAACTCCGATCGCCGCACTGTTTGCGGCCACGCATTCATGTTGAAATCTTCCACAAAACGCATCTAACAATTTGGTAAGAAATTAGATATTTCTCTCCCAATCTCTCTCTCCTTAAATTAAAAAATATTAGTTTCTTGAGCTTTGAGATTTTGTGATTTAATGATGTTAGGTGTGCTCAAGTGGTGCGGAATCACTGGACCTTGTCCCAATTTTCCGTTGGTAAGGTGAAGGATCTTTTACTCTTGTGAAATTGTGTATATAGAAAACTCTATATTGATTTAGTGGTGTTTATATGATATTGGATTGAATTATATGTATTAATGGCAAATTTATAGAGTTGGAAGCTTGAGCATTGGACTTGGTAGCTAAATTTTCTATTTGGAGAGGTTTGGAGCCTTGGATTTTATGGAACAGTGGTCAATTATGACATTTTGAGATTAACGAGAAATTGACCAATATATGATTTTGGTTTCTCGTATATAATATGTAATGTGTCGTGAAAACTTAGGCTAGATGACCATAGGATAAGTTTGGATTGAATGTTTTGTTGTTGAGGTGATTAGGGAACTAATATGTATATGTGTGCAATGAATTTGAGAATTGATATATGTATGTGAATATTGAAGAGTTGTGAAAGATGATTGATGAGTGAATTAAAATGTATTGTGTGATTTTGGATTGTCGAGATTGAGAATGTGAATGTTAGGATTCTTTATAAGATTAATTATGTGTTATGTTGTGTTGGCTCATGGTATGATTGTGGTGGAAGGTTGATGGATGATATATTGAATGAATAATAATGTTATTTTAAGGTTTGAGTATGGAATTATGTTTGATTATGAGTTCTTGGGGTTGAAGTTGATGAGTAAGTATGCTGGTGGGTTGTGAAATGTATGAGAAGGGTTAAGATTGAATTTAGCTTGTTTTAGGTTGATTAAAAACTTGGTATGTTTGTTTTGAGTTGGAAAACTTGGTAAAAATAGAGGATGATGTTTTTGATAAAAAAAATTGAATTTTGGCCGAACTTTGGTGAGCCATAACTTGGTTTTCAGACCTCAAATCTTTTACAAACTTATTTCATATGAAAATTAGGTTTGTGAAGTTTACACCGTTCAAAGAATGGATAAAAAATATTTTAAAATGAAAACATTATGCGCATAAGTAGTTTGGAATGCAAAACTGAAAATTCTACAGCATTCAATACTTTTGCCAATTTGTAGATCTTGTGTACGTGACCACTGCATGCGATGCGACCAACCTTTTTGGGATTAGCATCTTGTGTATGCGAGCAGGGTGTTTACGTACGCGAGCAGGGGTTTTTGAGGGGTTGCGTACGCGACCACCTGCACGCGACGTGACCAACCTTTTCGGGTTGGGCATCTCGTGTATGCGAGCAAGGTGCTTGTGTTCGCGAGCAGGGAAAAACTCATCCACGCGTACACTGATAAGCGGATATTTTATACGCTTTTTGGCATTACTTTCATAGAGTTTTAGTAATATTTTGTTGAGTTTTAATATGTTTTAGTAGGTTTGAGTGTAAAATTCACATTTTTGGATTCTACTTTGAGTTGTTGTGTGTTCTTATGATTTCAGGTAATTTCTGGCTGAAATCGAGGAGTCTTGGCAAAGTCCAAGTCAGAGGCAAGGAAAGTGTAGCAGATGTTGTCAGATTCTAACCTTCATGCACTCAAACGAGCATTTTGGGAGCTACAGAGGTCCAAATGATGCATTCTGAATGGCTTTGGAAAGTTAACTTTCAGAGCTTTCCAGCAATATATAATGGGCTATACTTTGTTTCGAAGGAGAGTGGCCATATTGGCATTGAATGCCTAAAACACCCCCTTTCTGGCATTCAACTCCCCAAGGGGACTCAAGCCAGCGTTGAACGCCCAATTCACCCCCTTTCTAACGTTCAACACCACCCAAAGAGTACAAGGCAGTGTGGAAAATCCCCCTAATGGGCGTTCAACACCCATTCCTCAAGTTAGATGCCAAGCTCAACCCAAGCACTCAACCAAAGTTGGCCCAAGAGTGGATTTTCGCACCTCTAGTATAGTCTATCATATTTTTGTACTTATTAGTTATTAGGTTATTATATATAGGAGAAGATCACCGATGTTTAGATCTTCTTCCGCCTTTATTTTTGAATACATTACTTTTTGTACAGTATGAGCAACTAAACTTCCTAAGTTAGGGTTATGTACTCTTCTGATTCTCATGAATTAATAATATTACTGTCTCAATTTCAATACATGTCTGATTCTATTCTTTGATGCATTCTCGTTCTTCAATCTTATGAATTGGGGGTGAAATGTGACATTCACTTACCTGAGGTATTACTTGGACGACCCGGTGCACTTGCCGGTTCAGTTGTGCGGAGTTAAATTTTGCGCACCATGTTTTTGGCGCCGTTGCCAGGGATTGTTCGAGATTGACAAACTACCGGACTATCTTGTTTCTTAGATTAGGTACTTTTTATGGTTTATTTTCTCTTTTACTTGTGTTTCTTGTTTTCTTTTCCAAAAACATTTTAAAACCTTTTCTTTTCTTTAGTAATCTTTATCTTTTGTTTGAGTCTTGTGTCAGTTTTTAAGTTTGGTGTCCCTTTTTGCTTTCATATTTTTCTTTGAATTTTCGAAATTGTTCTTGTTTTCTTTCTTGATGTTCAAAACTTTCTTGGTAATTCTTCTAGTTTGATTTCAAAATTTTTAAAGTTGGTGCCTTCTGGTGTTTTTCTTTTAATTTTTGAAAAAAAAAAACTAGTGCCTTTGATCTTAAAATTTTTAAGTTTAGTGTCTCTTAGTTGTTTTTCTTTTTCCTTAATAATTTGAATATATATATATATACAAAAATATTTATTTTATCTTTATTCAAATTTTTGAAATCTTTGCTATCTTTTCTTGTCTTGGTTTAAAAATTTTAAATTTGGTGTTTTCTTGTTGGCAAAGTTTAAATTTTGAAATTTTAAAATCTTATCTTTCCTTTTCTTTGAATTTCAAATTTTGATATCTTATCTTATTTTAAATTCAAATATTAAAATTCAAATTTCAAAATCATATCTTATCTTTCTAGATTCTTGATCTTTATCTTTCTTATCTTTTGATTATCAAATCTTATTTTAGCTATCTTGTTTTAAAAATTTCAATTTTGAATTTCAAATCTTTAAAAAAATCTTTTCAAACCTCATCTTATCTTATTTGACTTATTCTTTCAAAAAAAATTTTTAATTTCAAATCTTTTCTTGACTTTCTCTTTCAAAATTTTCAATTCAATTCTTTTTCTTTCCAATTCCTTTTAGTTAGTTACTTGTTCTATCTTATTTTAATTTTAAAAGTTTAGTATCTCTGTAATTCCTTTTCTCTCTCTTCTATTTTCGAAAACTTCCTACTTTTCTCTCTCTCATTATTTTCGAAATTCCTCTTCTTCTTTCTTTCTTTATTGTCAAAAATTTCATCTCTCATACCCTCTCTATTTTCAAAATTATTCTTTTAAGCAAAACACACCTTTATTTTCTTTTTCTTCTTATCTCATTGGGAGTTCTCTATACTCTGACATAGAAACTCCCATTCTTTCTCTTTCTTGGTTCTCTTTTCTTGTTTATGAGCAGGAACTGAGGTACAGAACCTCTCTTTGATCATGAACCTGAGAGGACTCTAAGAAAGCGTTTACAACAAGCTAGAGCACAGCACTCCGGAGGAGACCTCATAGAGCTTTTCGAACAAGAAGTTGAAAATACAAACATGGCAACCTATCCTAATGATGGAGGAGACGCAAGGAAGGTCCTTGGTGACTTTACTGCCCCCACTTCTGACTTTTATGGGCGCAGCATCTCCATACCTGCCATTGGTGCAAATAACTTTGAGCTGAAGCCTCAACTGGTCATGCTAGTTCAACAGAACTGCCAATTTCATGGACTTCCAGAAGAAGATCCCTATAGATTCATCTCTCATTTCTTGTAGATCTGTGATACTGTCAAGACCAATGGAGTGGATCCTGAAGTTTACAAGCTTATGCTTTTTTCCTTTGCTGTAAGGGACAAAGCTAGGCTCTGGCTGGATTCTCAGCCTAAGGAAAGCATGGACTCTTGGAAAAAGGTGGTCAATAAATTTTTGACCAAGTTCTTTCCACCTCAGAAACTCAACAAGCTTAGAGTGGAAGTTCAAACCTTCAGACAGAAAGAGGGTGAATCCCTCTATGAAGCCTGGGAGAGGTACAAGCAACTGATCAGAAGGTGCCCTCCTAATATGATCTCAGATTGGACCATTCTAGATATTTTCTATGGTGGCCTTTCTGAATTGTCTAAGATGTCATTGAAACAACTCTGCAGGTGGATCACTTCACTTGAAGAAAATGCCTGAAGAGGCATAGGAACTCAATGACATGGTTGCTAACAACCAATATATGTACACTTTTGAGAGAAACCGTATGAACAGTGAGGCTACTCAGAAGAGAGGTGTCATGGAGGTAGACACTCTGAATGTCATATTGGCTCATAACAAGATTTTGACCCAACAGATCAACATGATTTCTCAGCATTTGACTGGAATGCAAGCTACAACTGGCAGCACTCAAGAAACCTCCTATGAAGGAGATGCCTATGATCCAGATCAACCCATGATGGAGGATCTTAACTATATGGGAAATTCCTCAGGGAATCCCAACAATGAGCGTTATTGAAACACCTATAACTCATCATGGAGGAATCACCCCAACTTTTTATGGAGGGATCAACAGAAGCCTCAGCAAGGCTTTAACAACAATCAAGGTGGAAGAAACTGGAATATGTTCAATAAGAGATCATTCCCACCTTCTCAGCAATAGATGGAGACTTCTAAGCAGAGTCTCTCAGACTTAGCCACCATAATCTTTGATCTCTCTAAGACCATTCACAGTTTCATGACAGAAACTAAGTCCTCCATTAGGAATATGGAGGAACAGATTGGTCAGCTCAGTAAGAGGATCCCTGAGATCCCTTCTAACACTCTTCCAAGTAACACTGAAGTGAATCCAAGAGAAGAGTGCAAGGCCCTCAGAATAGGAGTTGAGGCCGAAACAAAAGAGGAGCTTCTAGCATTGAACGCCAGCAAGGGAGTAGCTGAGTGTTCAACGCCCCTTAGGGAGCAATCATTGGCGTTGAATGCCAAAATAGGAGAGGATGGGCGTTCAATGCCTACTAAGGACCCTCCTATTGAAAAACTAAAGGAAATTAGAGCTCATAAGGAGACCATAGAGTTTTCTTTGAATGCCCTTTTACAGATTATGGAGTCTGAAGAATACTCTTCATCTGATGGGGAAGACGAAACTAGGGAAGAGCAATTTTCTCGGTACTTGGGAATCCTCATGAAGCTGCATGCCAAATTCTGTGCAACAGAGGCATTGGAGGAGGAACCTCTAGTAGTTACCAAAGAGTGCAGTATCCTGATTCAGAAGAAGCTGCCTCAGAAGATGCCAGAGCCCGAGAGTTTTCTAATTCCCTGCATCATAGGAACAATAACCTTTGAGAAGGCTTTGTGTGATTTTGGGTCAAGCATTAACTTCATGTCTCTCTCTGTAATGAGAAGGCTGGAATCCTAGAGGTGCAAGCTACCAACATTTCCTTAGAAATGGCAGACAGAACCCTAAAAAGGGTGTATGACATGGTAGAGGATGTCCTAGTGAAGGTTGAAAATCTTTACATCCCTGTAAACTTTATAATCCTAGACAGTGGAGAGGGCAAGGACGAGTGTATCATCCTTGGAAGGCCATTCCTAGCCACTGCCAAAGCCATGATTGATGTGGAAAAGGGAGAGTTAGTCTTGAAGTTGCATGAGGACTGTATCTTGTTCAAGATGTCCAAACGTAGCTCCCCATCTGACCAAGAGGTACCACTACACAGCACATAGTGTTCGAACCTTCTCTCTATGCAGAGCTATACAGAGCCCCCAGACACCAACTCTAAGTTTGGTGTTGGGCAAGCTTCATCAAGAACTGAGAAGGCAGACACCAAGAAGAAGGTACCTAAGGGCTGGAGGGATAAGAAGATCCTTACTGAAGGCCTCTCACCTTGCATGAGAGTTGTCTTCACAGACAACCTAGTCATTCCACACATCGTGAATAGAATCCTGTCTCTAGAGCATGTGGAGCTCATCCATGAGAGCACAGGAAAAAAGTTCACTGTAAAGGGTGAAGTTTTGAGCCCCTATCTATCTTCGTAAAGGAGCTGCCCATCAAGCTGGTAACGGTAAAGAAGCGCTTGTTAGGAGGCAACCCAACCATGATCAAGAGTATTTCTTTTTTTTTTTCTTTATGATTATTTTTAATTGAGTTAGATTAGTTTATTTTCATAATTATTTCCTTTGCTTTCTAATGTTTGTGATCATGTACAATCTTTAGAACAGAGACAGAGACATTCAGAGATGGAACCAGAACACCCTGGAGAGATCCCCTTGCTAGTGTTGAACACCAGACAAGGAGGAAAATGGCGTTCGACGCCCATAAGGGAGCAGGAGCTGGCGTTGAAGAGCTGTTTGCCTTTCTACGGCTTCGCTATCGCTCCTATGAAGTGGTGGCCTTCTAGAAGCTTTGCAAGAAGCAAGCAAGATGAGGTCGCTCAACTCCGCTCGTTCCGTACTTGACACCAGAATGAAACCATTCTGGGCGTTCAACGCCCTTGAGAGAAAACACACTGACGTTGAACATCAGCTAGGAAGTAAGGTTGGGCGATCAATGCTCACCAGGGAGCAGAAGCTGGCATTGAATGCCAGCCAGGGAGCAAGGCTAGGCATTCAATGCCCACAAAGGGGCAGGGAATTCGAATTCCCTAGCCTCTCAAGACTAGTGGACCCCACAGAATTTCCACCTACCCCACCTACCCTACTCTCTCTCTCTCTCTCACCTTTCTATACTTTGAAACCCACACCCCACTCCTCCATCTTCCCAATACACACACTTCCCTAAACCCACTTAATTTCCTCACCCCCATAGCCGAACCCTAACTCACCTTTCCCTATAAATACCCCCTTCATTCACCCCTTTCATACACACATAATTACAACTCTATCATCTTTCTAACATTCTACATTCTACACAACACTTTCTTCCCTAACCACCCCACAAGGCCGAAGCCTATTCCCCCTTTCTTTTCCATCTATTTTCCTCCTTCTTCTACTTCTTCTCTTGTTATTTTGCTCAAGGATGAGCAAAGTTCTTAAGTGTGGTGTTGGAAAACCTTTGTTTTTTGCTTTTCATTCACATTCATAGCAACCAAAGTAAGAGAATCCTCTAGAAAGAGAAAAAGAAAAACGATTGCTTTTGCCTCCAAACCTTGGGAAATGAAGAGATTCCTTACCAAGGCTCATCAAGAACACTTCTATGATGTGGTGAAGTACAAAAAGGTGATCCCCGAGGTCCCCTTTAGGCTCAAAATGGATGAGTACCCAGAAATCTAACAAGAAATCTGGAGAAGAGATTGGAAAGTTCTAGCATATCCCATCCTGTTGGAATCTTAATGGTGCAAGAGTTCTATGTCAATGCATGGGTCACTAAAAGGCATGATATTAGTGTGAACCCAAGCCCCAAGAATTGGCACACCATGGTCCGAGAGAGACTCTTGGATTTCAGTTTGGAAAGTGTAAGAGTGGCGCTCAAATTATCACATATGCTAGGAGACCCACACTCTTACACTAGAAGGGTCAATACTGACCAAAGGTTTGATCAAGTGCTTACGTAAATTTGTGTGGAAGGAGCACAACGGAGAAGGGATGCACAAGGCAGGCCATACCAACTAGGTAGGCTTGACTTCAAGCCCATGGCAAGAGAATGGTTGGAATTTATCTAATGCTCTATCATCCCGACAAGTAATCGTTCTGAGGTTACCATAGACCAAACAATAATGATCCATTGCATTATGCTTGGAAATAAGGTGGAAGTACATGAGATGATCCCTCAAGAGTTCTACAAGGTGGCGGAAATGCCCTCCACCCAAGCAAGAATTGGCAGTCTTTCACCTCATATGTCACCTATACAATTCAGTTGGAATTGTCATAGAAGGAGACATCCCCATTGAGGAGGACAAGCCCATCACAAAAAGAAGGATGGAGCATGTGAGAGAGCCTACACATGGATCACAGCAAGAGCATATGCAGCCGCCTCAACAGGAAATTCTTGAGATGCCTCAAGGGATGTATTTTCCTCCCCAAAACTATTGGGATCAACTGAACACCTCTCTAGGAGAATTGAGCTCTAATGTGGATCATCTGAGGTTGGAACACCAAGAGCAGTCCACCATCCTTCACGAAATAAGAGAAGATCAAAGAGCCTTGAGGGAAGAGCAACTAAGACAAGGGTAAGACATAGAGGAGCTTAAACACTCCATTGGATCCACTAGAGGGATCAGTAGCTGCCGTCACTAAGGTGGTCACGTTCCATTACCCCCTTGCTTATGTAACTTTTTTGTTTTCCATTATGTTTCATTGTTTGTTTCCTGTTTCTATTGCATGATCATCTTTCTGTTTTGTCTTAAGCTATGAAATGTCCTGTGTATTCATCACCATGCTTAAAAGAAAAATTTATTTGAAAAAGATAAAGTGAGATACATAATTTCGAGTTATATAATAAGAATAGTCCAATTATTTGATGTGGTGGCCTTGCTATTACTTTCTGAATGCATGAATTAACAGTACATATTTGATGTTGGAGTAAAGTGTGTTGGCTCTTGAAAGAATGATGAAAAAGGAGAAGTATTATATATAAAGAGAAAGAAAAAAAGCCAATAGCTCAAAAGTAAAGGAAAAGGCAAGAGCAAGGATCTAAGGCTTTGAGCATTAATGGTTAGGAAGGTCTAATGAAACAAAATCTTGGCTTAAAAAGTTCAAATGAACTGCTTCCCCTAACTAAATGCTTGTGGTGTGAAGGTATTAAGTGAAAAGCTTGAGGCTGAGCAGTTAAAGTCGTGATTGCAAAAGCAAAAGAGTGTGCCTAAGAACTCTGGACATCACTGTCTGGGACTTTAAGCAAAGCTAAAGTCGAATCCAAGGGTTCCCCTAGTTAAGTATCTATGGTGTTTATGTATCTGGTGGTAATACGGAAAAACCAAACGCTTAGGATCACGGCCAGACTAAAAAAGAAGCTGTGTTCAAGAATCAAGAAGAACTAAGGAGAGTCAATAATATCATCCAGATTCTGAGTTCCTAAAGATGTCAATGCTTCTGAGTTTCACAGGAAAGTGAGATGCCAAAACTGCTCAGAAGTAAATGGCTACTAGCCCCGCTCTTCAATTGGAACTGAGCTTCATTGAAAATTCTGAGATTTATTGTCTCTTTCTCTTCTCTTTAATCCTATTCTATTTTTGGTAGCTTGGGGACAAGCAACTGTTTAAGCGGATATTTTATACGCTTTTTGGCATTACTTTCATAGAGTTTTAGTTATGTTTTGTTGAGTTTTAATATGTTTTAGTAGGTTTTACTGCAAAATTCACATTTTTGGATTCGACTTTGAGTTGTTGTGTTTTCTTATGATTTTAGGTAATTTCTGGATGAAATCGAAGAGTCTTGGCAAAGTTCAAGTCAGAGGCAAGGAAAATGTAGCAGATGCTGTCAGATTCTGACCTCCATGCACTCAAACGAGCATTTCTGGAGCTACAGAGGTCTAAATGACAGGTTCTCAACTGCATTGGAAAGATAACTTCTAGAGCTATCCAGCAATATATAATGGTTTATACTTTTCTTCGAAAGAGACTACCCAAAACACCCCCTTTCTGGCATTTAACACCCCAAGGGGACTCAAGCCAGCGTTGAACGCCCAATTCACCCCCTTTCTGGCATTCAACACCATCCAAGGAGTACAAGGCAGCGGGACTTTGCCCTTAATGGGTGTTCAATGCCCATTCCTCAAGTTCGACGCCAATCTTAGCCCAAGCACTCAACCAAAGTAGGCCCAAGAGTGGATTTTTGCACCACTAGTCTAGTCTATCATATTTTTCTATTGGTTAGTTATTAGGTTATTATATATAAGAGAAGATCAATGATGTTTAGGATCTTCTTCCACCTTTATTTTTGAATACACTACTTTCTGTACGATATGAGCAACTAAACTTCCTAAGTTAGGGTTGGGAGCTCTACTGATTCTCATGGATTAATAATATCACTGTCTCTATTTCAATACATGTCTGATTCTATTCTTTGATCCATTCTCGTTCTTCAATATTATGAATCAGGGGTGAAACATGACATTCATCCCTGTTCTACATGGGTTCCATGTGAGTCTTGACCCGGATAGCATTGAGTTACAGCTAGAGAATACATCACAAATTCCAAGAGAGTACCTGGGCTGACTTTGGATATGTGACATGAAATCCCGTTGGGCATGGGTTGCTGAGGTCTCTGTGGCACTAAGGCTAGAGTCAGAAAAGCAGCATTCTCTGATCTAGAAGATCTGATCTTGTCTGTGGCATTTTGAGTAGGATCACAAAGGGGAATGGATTGCTTAGAGCTTCATCTTTGGCTATAGTGAGAAACCATGAGTTAACTTGATGAGAGGACATGAGTTAATCACTTACGGCTGCCATTGAATGAATAATTTGTTATTGAAGTAGACAGTAAGAAAAGTTAATCCGGAAAGAATAAGCATCTCTGAAGCCTTATCTAATTCCTTATCACTATTTTTACATCAATCTGGTATTTCTTCCTTTTACTATTCATTTATGCTTTTAACAAACAAACATCTTTTCTAATCGCCTTACTAAGATTTACAAGGTAGCCATTGCTTGCTCAATCTGACAATCCTCGTGGAATTTGACCCTCACACACCTGAGATATTACTTGGACGATCCGGTGCACTTGCTGGTTCAGTTGTGTGGAGTTAAATTTTGCGCACCAGATGCGTGACCCCTGTTTTCAGCAAAAATGAATTTTTTTGTTAGAAAGCCTAATTTCGAACCACTAATCCTTTATTTTTACTCTTTTAGCCCTAGATCTTCATAGATTGCCTAGTAATGAGATGAAGTTAGGAAAAGATGGTAACTTGGGAGTGAAGCAAGTTGCGGGGTACTGAATTATGATTGTGAAGTGGTGATTTTGAGCTTGAGAAGTATTAACTGAACTAATGTAATTACAATGATGATAATAATAAATTTCAATTAAGATAGAAATGGGTTGATGAGGATAATGACATTAAGGTATGATGGTGATTGAACTTGAATGAATTAAATGAGCTAGACGTGACCAGGTAAGAGGCGGTGGCACTGACCACTCGCTCCGGGTATATGTTAAAGAAATACAGAGATGTTGAGAATGAATGGACAAGATGATGGTATTGGTTTGTTGAATGTGGGAAAGGCAGTAGGGAGCTTGATGAGCGGATATTTTATACGTTTTTTGACATATATTGTTTTCATTATGTTTTGTTTAAGTTCTATTATATTTTCATAGTTTTTAGTGAAAAATTCATATTTTTGAACTCTACTTTGAGTTTGTGTATTTTATGATAATTTCAGGTATTTTCTGGCTTAAATTGAGTAGTTTTGGCAAAGTCTGATTCAGAGACAGAGAAAGGACTGTAGATGCTGTCAGAATCTAATCTCCATGCACTCAAAGGAGCATTTCTGGAGCTACAAAAATTCCAATGGTGCACTCTCAACTGCTATGGAAAGCTAACGTCTAGGGCTTTCCAGAAATATATAATAGTTCATACTTTGCTTTGGAAATGAAGGCCCAAAACTGGTGTTCAATGCTAGCCACCCACCCTAGTCCTGGCGTCCAACTCCCAAAGGGGAGTAGCTGGCGTCCAACGCCCATTCAGGAGTCCAAAGCTGGCGATGGATGCCCAAAAGGGAGCACCAGCTCATGGCTTCACTCAAGCTCAGCCCAAACACTCACCAAGTGGGCCCAGAAAGTAGATTTTTGCACTACAAGACTAGTATATATAGGAGGAGATCACCCTTGTTTAGGATCTTCTTCTTCCCCCACTTTACATTTGAACATCATATTGTACAGTATGAGTCACTAACCTCCTAGGTTAAGGTTAGGAGCTCTGCTGATTCTTATGGATTAATAATATCACTATTCCACTTCAATCTATGCTTGATTCTATTCTAAGATGTATCTTCATTCTTCATCCTAATGGATTGGGAGTGTAACTTGACCATCATCCCTATTCACATGGGTTCTTGCGAGTCCTTGATGGGATAGTATTGAACCATAAGCTTGATTATACATCTCTTAGACGGCTATTCCACGGCTTCGTTGGGTACTTGGAAACATCAGTGCAGCTGAGGTGCGGGGCAATTAGGGCCTTTGTGGTATAGGCTAGAACCAAAGGAGCAGCATTCTCTGATCCGGAAGATCCGACCTTTTCTGTGGCATTTTGAGTAGGATCACCAAGGGAATGGACTACTAGATCTTCACCCTCATTCAGATTGGATGACCGCTGACCCGGCGTTTGATCTAAAGCAGAGGAGATTAATGACCACTGACCCGGCGTTAATCTTTTACAGCCTGCCATGGAAAGAATCCAGCAGAAGTTGGAGTAGATGGTGAGAAAAGTTGATCCAGAAGGAAAAAGTATCTCTGAAGCCTCAACCGCTCTCATACCATTGATTTCACACATATCAAGTAACTTTTTATTTATTTAATTGTTTTATGCTCATTTTTTCACAATAACAATCATCTTTTCTATCCGTATGACTAAGATCTACAAGGTATCCATTGCTTGCTCAAACCAACAATCCTCGTGGGATCGACCCTCACTCATCTGAGGTATTACTTGGACGACCTGGTGCACTTGCTGGTCTATCTGTGTGAAACTTGTGGAGTCAGATTCGCGCACCTGAGCTAATCCTTCGATTTATTCCCCCGCATTCTTTGTGATTGTGTTTTGTGGGATGTGGAGAAGGCGGCAAGGCACTAATCTCTCAATTCATTTCCCCGCATTCCTTGTGATTGTAGGAAAGGTGGTAGGGCACTAATCCCTTGATGTATTCCCTCACATTCTTTCTCTCTCAGTCTGTAAGGTGGTAGGGCACTAATTCCTCGACCAGTATGACATGGCCTCACTAGGGGAAGGTAGTAGGACACTAATCCCCAATTTGTTCCCCCTGGTGTCTGCCTCTAGGAGAAGGTGGTAGGACACTAATCTCCTAACTTTATACCTCTTGAAGATGTGTAGTCGAGAGACGGTATCTGGGTTAGCTACCAGGTGTGTCGGGTTCTGGCAGATAACCAAGACGTGAGCTCACGTCCAGTAGGATAGACATTCATCATATGCATTTGTATGATTATGTTTGATTGTACATTAATTGGGCTTGCCTATGTGATTATTTTGCTTACTTACTAAATTGTTACTTGCTGTATCTGTATTCTACCTATGCTTGCTTTGCCTATTTTTTTGTCTATAGTTCTACCAGAGTTTGGACGATTGGAGGAAGGCGAAGAATTGAGAATTTTAATTAGAGTTTAGGAATCCTTATAAAACCTCCCTTATTTATGGTTTTTGTTTTAATTCTTAAGTTTTATAATCTAAGTGTCGGAGTCTAGAATTACCTCTAACTTTTTCAGGACCTTATATCTTATGTATGCGGCACCACTACCATGCTGAGATTCCTCGGTTCTTATTCCATACAGATATTTGTGTTTTTCAGATGCAGATGGCAAAGCACCTCGTTAGGCGTCTGGAGCTCTTACAGCGAAGAGGGTCTTTTGGGATATTATCATTTGTTTCTGTTTAGATTCATGCTCCTGTATATAACTCTCTTTTAGACTTGTTTTATTTTGTACCTCATAGAGGTTTATGGAGCACTAGAGACTCTTTTGTGTATTTTGGGATTTGGACTTAATATGTTTGTATGTAAATACTCTCCTGCCAGCTTTAGCTTCGCAGGCTGAGCTTGGAGCTTGATTGCTATGTATCCTTGATCCTCTACTCCTTTTGTATATATGTATTTATTTGCACTTAAGCTTTCTTTATTCGCAAGCAATGTTATCGACGAGCATTGCACCTTTCGGTTTAATGAATTTTCCTTACCTCATTTCTTCAAAGGCTCCTAGTTATAAATTTTTTTCAATTATATTATATATATATATTTTATTAGAGGTCGTAATACCGCACCACTTCGGTTTTATGACTTAAGCATAAGACTCAGTGTGGTAAGGTGTTATACATATGATGCAAGATTTATCAAAGTTAACCTTCATACCTAATGCCTTATAAAACATTGCTAAAGTGTCCAAAACATGCATAGCCTGAGACATCTTAGCCTAAAAAATAAAATAAGATCATCTGTAAACAAAAAATAAGAGATGATAGGCCTTCCTCTAGAAATAGCTACTGGACTCCAATTTCCAGAATCTACCCTCTG
The DNA here is from genome assembly GCF_000817695.3 of Arachis duranensis. Classification (NCBI taxonomy): domain Eukaryota; kingdom Viridiplantae; phylum Streptophyta; class Magnoliopsida; order Fabales; family Fabaceae; genus Arachis; species Arachis duranensis. Next base: position 86,284,561 of record NC_029780.3, read on the forward strand.
TGTAATTAGATAGGTCAATCACTCCATGTAAAGCACAAACGATAAGGAGACATCAGATCACCTTGCCTCAAGCCCCTTTTTGGTTGAAAACCTTCTAAGCGATAACCATTTCACATCAGAGCTAGAGAAGAAGATTGAACACAATGCATAACCAAATACACAATAGATGGAGGAAATCTAAATATATCTTAAGTTTGCTCCAAGAAGTTCCAATTAACTTTATCATATGGCTTCTCAAGATCAATTTAAAAGCCAAGGTACCTGTTTATACCCAGGGTCGAGCTATGCGATCCGGGATGATTAAAGACACAAGTGACCGACCTCTTCAGGGTAGGTCGCCACCAACCTCTTCTCAAAGAGCTTGGCCAAATCACTATAGAGGCCCCAAGCAGGCCCAAACGAAGGGACACGAAATCTAAAGGCAGCCAAAGCCTAGAAAGATAAAGGCGGTTCCCCTTGAAGATAAGATGACTTTACCCAAAGATAAGATAAGATAACTAACTTATCTCTAGAAAGGTCATCCCGCACCATTATAAATACACTAGAGCACCCAGGTATAACTCATACTCTGATTCTACTAAAAACCCGCCTAAAGCACATGCTAACTTAAGCATCGGAGTCTCTTGCAGGTACCACCACCCTCCGGTGACGAAGGATCAGCAACATTGCCAAGTCCAACAAGTCGAACACGACAGTGCCGACCACCACCGCAGATCTCATCCGAGATTGACCTACAGTTTCAGGTAACCCTCGGAACATTGGCGCCGTTGCTGGGGAACCTGGAAGTCATTCTATCATCATGGCGGATAACCTTGACAACGACCACGATTCTGATTTGGAAAACAGAACACCGCATAAGAACGCAGACATCACACCAAAGGATAATACTCAACCAAAAGGAGACAAACATTAGCTCGAACAGAAGACCGAACATTAGCGCGAAGCTGAAAAAAACATCCGGAGAGAAACTAGGCGACGCCGAGAGTTAGAGGACAAGATCCTAAAACTCGAAGCCGACCTTAAAACCAAAACTATTCAGTCCGGTCACGATGACAGCTCCTGCACGGATTAAGATCCTTTCACCAAAGAGATCATGAAAACCAAAGTCCCAAAGGATTTTAAAGCTCCCAACATGACTCCATACGACAGTACCTCCGATCCAAGCCATCATCTCAGCAACTTCAGAAGCAGAATGTATCTCACCGACGCCTCAGACACTATTCAATGCAAATCCTTCCCGACTACCCTAACAAAGGTAGTAATTAAGTGGTTCGACAGTTTGCCTCCTAGATCCATCACGGGTTTTGACGACTTAGCCCAAAAATTTCTTGCCAGATTCTCCATCCAGAAGGACAAGGCCAAACACGCCCCAAGCCTATTAGGGATCAAGCAAGGAGATCGTGAGAGTCTTCGCAACTACATGGAAAGATTCAACAAAGCATGTATGGACATACAAAGTCTGCCAACAGAAGCAGCTATCATGGGTCTCATCAATTGCCTTCGAGAAGGACCATTTAGTCACTCCATATCAAAGAAGCATCCAACATCACTAAACGAGGTACAAGAACGAGCCAAAAAGTACATTAACATGTAAAAAAATTCTCAACTAGGAAAAAACTCAAAATCCGGATTCTCCTATCCCCCTCGAGACAAGGACAAGGAGTCCAAGAAAAAAGGGAATCAACCCGGGAGAAGCCTAGAAAATATCACAGTTACAACCCTCTTCGGGTGTCTCTTGTGGATGTTTACCGAGAAATATGAAACACTGAGAAGATCCCACCACCTCGCCTAATCAAAAGCAAAAAAGGAGGAGGAAATCAGACAAAGTACTGCGAGTACCACCGAATCTACGGATATCCTACTAACGAGTATTTCGACCTAAAGAATGTCATAGAGAATTTGGCAAGAGAAGGGCGATTGAATCGGTACTTAGCTAGTAAAACGGATGAACCAAGAAAAAGAAGAAGGGACGAAGAGGTTAGACGAGCTGAACGACCACCTCACACCCCAGAGAGACATGTCCATATGATAAATGGAGGATTCGTAGGAGGAGAGATCTCTAAATCATCTCGCAAAAGACACCTTAAAGAAGTATATCACGTCGGGGAAGGAGAGAGGTCATCCAACCTCCCCACTATTACCTTTACCCAAGAAGACACAACAAGCATCATCCCGGACATGATGATCCCATGGTCATTACTATTATATTGGCCAATGCTAATCTCCACCAGACACTGGTAGACCAAGGAAGCTCCGCAGATATCCTGTTTAAAACTGCCTTTAACAAACTCAGCGTACAAGATAAAGAGCTCAGAGCATATCCAAACAGCTTGCTCGGACTGGGAGACACTCCAATCCAACCACTTAGATACATCTCACTACACATGACGACCTTTGGGAAAGGAACTCGGTCAAGGACACTCAACATAGACTACATCGTAGTTGACGTGAGCTCAACTTACAATGTCCTAATAGGTCGGACAACAGTGAATCAGCTCGCCGCAGTAGTTTCCACCCCACACCTATGCATGGAGATTCTAACTCTAGAAGGGATCGCCACTATAAAAGGAGACAGCGATACTATTACAATGAAAGTCTGAACCTTAAAGGTAAAGGAGAGGAAGTCAACACTATCGAACTCGGGCCAGTTTGAGCTCGCGAGGAACTCTGCCCATAGCCTGAAGGCAAGACTGAAAAAGTCCATATCGGTGATTCCCAGGATAAAACAACAAATATCGGGGCAAACGTAAAAAGAGACTTGAAGGAGCCTCTGATACAATTTCTAAAAGATAACGTTGACCTCTTTGCATGGAAGGCCGCAGACATGCCGGGCATAGATCCCAAACTAATGTGCCACAAATTGGAAGTATTGTAATACCCGGTCTAACCGAAATTAATTGAATAATAAGTTAAGTAGGAGCGAATATGGTTGGAAGATTTGGCAATTGGAATTTGATGATTTAAATATGATATTTGAATTCAGTGAATTTTTCCGAGTCGGAAGACATAGTTTTCTACATAAAAGCGCGCAGTAGAATTTTGACCGGCAGTACCGGCTGAGACCTGTCTGGTACTGCAGCTGAGAAAATTGATTATGAGTAAATAAAATTAAGAAATGAAGAATTATAATTAGGGGAGGTAGAAATATTTGAAGTGCGATTTAAAGCGCTAATCTTAAAGGTTTTGGTCCAAAATTGGGCCAACGAACAAAAATAAGTGAACTGGGCCTAAGTGGGCCCAAGACCCAACATATATAAACATTAGCTATGAGCATTTCAGCTCATTTTACCCTAAAAAGAAGGGTTGGGGCGCTGAAATTGAGAAGAGAGAAGAGAAGAGAGAAAACCTAACTCTCTTTTATCTTCAAACCACCATAACTTGAGCTACGGAGCTCCGGTTGACGAGCCGTTTGTGGCCACACATCGCTCTTCTCATCCTCTACAATTATATCTAAGTTTTGTGGTGAGTAATCCACTGTCCTCTGCCCAGTTTTTATTTTCCTCTTCAAATTCAAATTTGGTTTGGGTTTTGAGGAAACCTTGTGATTTTGGTTGTTTAGGAGTGCTCTAGTATGAGCCATGGGTGATATTCATCACAAACTTCAGTGGGTTAAGGTAAGAAACCCTCTATCCCTTGTGATTTGTCACTTTTATGAGTCCTAGGTTGATGTATGTATGTGATATTGGTTATGTTAGTATATTTGATGATTTTTGTGCACAATTGGGAGATTGATGTTGCTTGAGGAGCTTTGGTGAGGCTTGAAACTAGGGTTGGTGGAGACTTCCAAAGAAGAGGCTCAATTGGTTTGGCTACAAGAGGTACGGTTTAAGTTTCATTTAAGTACCGTGCGGTGTGATGAGAATTCCTAGGCTAGATGCCCTTAAGATTAAGTTTGGATTGTGTAAATGGTTGGTGCTAATATGCATAGTTGGTATGTAATGTGAATTGATGATTGGGTTGAGAATTGTGTGGCCTTGTATGCTTGGTGTATTGAAAATTTGATGTATTGGGTAATGAGTATTAATTTGTGGTTTATGCTTTTAAATTGTGAAATTGGGCCGGAGGCCGTGAATTTTGGGCCGGAGGCCGGAAAGAGTAAGGAAGGTAAGTTGATGTGTACATTGTATGATGACACAAGTGATTGGATGAATTTCAGATAATGAATATATGAATGATTGGGTTGGTTATTGAATAATGAGGTTTGAGGAGTTGAAGTGTGGAAATTGGTAATTTTGGGTGAAATTGTATAGATGGGGTATGTTTGATTTTGGATGAGATATATTATGTGGTCATATATGTGAGTATGATTATTGATGCCTTGATGGTATGATAATGCATGAGAGATATGTATGTTGTGATATATGCTTGAGGAATGATTAAGGTTGATTTGGGGTGAAACCACGTGATAGTGAGTATGATATTGATTATGTATAATGATGGTTGATTGGAAATAGTATTGTTGGAAATTGGGATGAGGAAGGATGTATGACATGTTGATGTGTTTGTAATTTAGCCATTTGTTTGAAATGGGTAAAAATGGTTATATGGCATTTTTGTGAATCGTGGTAAAGTGTTAATGTATGAGTTGAGGAGGCTTGATGTTGATTTTGGTATATTTTGATTGATTTCAAAAAGGGTTGAAACTAGCATGTTTTGGTTCATTTTGAAAAGGGTTGAAAATGACTTGTTTTGAAAAGGGCACCTTGTGGTTTTGTATGAAAGTATGGTTTTTGGGCATACTTTGCTGGGATATAACTTGGACTCTGGATCCCTGTTTTGTGCCAAACTTGTTTAGAAGTGAAATTGGATCCGGGATGTCCATGCCATTCGAAGAACGGGCGAAAAACGATTTAAAATGAGAAAGTTATGTCCGTCGGAAGATTGGGGGTTGAATCTGTGAATTCTACAGCTTTTAACTTAGAAAATTTTTAGCAAAATGACCCTCCACGCGTAGGCACACTTGGCGCGTACGCGTCATTTTTCAAGAAGGCACCATCCACGCGTGCGCGTGGTGTGCGCGTGCGCGTCGATGCGCTGCACCCAATGCCCAGCCATTTTCCCAAGAGTTGTGCCAGAGTTGTTCCAGTTTTGTGCTTGGGGCGCAAATGCACCCACGCGTACGCGTGGCTGACGCGTACGCATCATCTGGCTGTGTTTCAATCCGCGCGTCTGCGTGTATGATGCATACGCGTCGATGAGCTTTGTGGCCATCCACGTGTGCCCGTGGAGTACGCGTACGCGTGGCCCCTGTTTTCATCCCAAAGTTGATTTTTGAGTTTTAAAAACTAAATCTCATACTTCTAAGCCTCTGATCTCACCCCTTATGTATTAAATCATTATGATATGCCTAGCAATGAGAAAGGAGCTAGGGGATGTGGTAACTTGCGAGTGAAGCAAGGGGGAAAAGTTATGATCAATGATGATCAAAGATGATTATATGAGATATGGAGGATGACGGTGGAAGTACCGTGTATGCCATAAGCCGAAGGGCTATATTTATTGATAAATGGCTGGTTCTTGATTGAACCAAGAGCCGGATGGCTGAGTTATTGCCGGGTTAATGCAAAGCCATTACTGATTATGGTTGAGTATAAATGCATATATGATTGATGAATGAATGTGTTAAATGGATAATAATGGAAAATGTTGAAATGTGACGTGTGACCACGAGTAGTAGGCAGTGGCGTTGTCCACTTGCTCTGGGTATGAGACAGAAAAGGATGTTTATGATAAACGAGTTTAATTATGGAGTTTTGAATGAATGTATTTGTGATACCTGGGTAGTAGTAAGGGTTGTGGTTCGTCCCACTTGCTCCAAGTTAATGTTTGAGATTTGATAACAATGATGATTGCTTTTAAACTGAACGAATGTATGTTTTGATATCCTGGGCAGTAGCAAGGGTTGTGGTTCATCCCACTTGCTCCAGGTCAGAGATTGTGATGCCTGGGTAGTAGCGGCAGTAGTGGTGAATCCACTCGCTCCAGGTTGAGCTTTTAAACACCTTCCTGGGTAGTAGCCGCAGTAGTGGTTATTCCACTGGCTCTGGGTTGAGCGGGTAGTAGCAAGGGGGTTGTAGCTCAAACCTACTTGCTCCGCAAGGGGTATTTCTGTCCAATGGTTAGCTACCAGGACATGTCGGATTGGCTATATAACCGACAGATGATATCATTAGCCATAGGGCAGGCATACATCATTTGCATATATTTGAATTGTTTGGGTTTGCCTATTTGTTTGGATTTCTACATCATATATGCTATGTTACCTGATTATGTGCTACTTGTTCTACTTGTACCTTATTTGTGTATTACTTGCCTGTATTGCTTGTGTTTGTACAACTGAGAGGCCCCTCATACTGGTGTCGGTGGATGTTGGGGGCTGTTCTTGATAAGATGATTTGATGATACGATTGCATGATGATGATGATCATTGAATGAGATAATTTGAGCTCCCTGGGAAGACGCAGTGATGTAGTTTCACTAGCTCCAGGTGAGGGTATGATGTATTGATACAAAATTGCTGAGGTAGAACACCTGGTGATGGTTTTGCTTATGATTCTGAGTCTGATTCGTGGAAGAGTCAGCGAGTTGGGAAACATGTGTAACATGAACTAGATTTAGTATCCCCTTACGACAGTTGCGTATTCATGGATTAGTGAGAATCTAGGCCGGATATTTGGTGAAGAAGTTTAGGATGCTTAGTGAGTTTTTATTGCAGTGCACTGTAATTATTTGGCACTTTTACCGTACTGGGAACCCATGGGCCCGGGGTTCTCATTCCGTATATATCTCTTGTTTTTCAGATACAGGTCCAGATGCTCAGAAGTGAGCTGTGGTTCATCTGAGAGATGGCGAAGATCTTTATTTTCTCTACTTTGTGTTTTGCTTAGAATCTGTCCATCTTTGTTTTGAAAAGATTATATTATGTATTGAACTCTTTTGAACTTGCCTATAGAGGCTCTCGTGTTTCCTTTGGGAGAGATTAGGATATACTGTTGTCAACTACTTTCATACTGTACCCTAGCCGGCCTAAACTTCGCGGGTCGCGACTAGTGGCTATTTACTTATGTTACATATATCTATCTGTTATCTATCTCTTAATCTCCTTTATTCCTTGTCCGTATATCGCTTTCGGCTTCACGTTTTATCTTTTCGTTGTCGAAACGTGAGTGATACGTCTTCGCGATTTTATTTCTACTCTTTTCAGGCTTCTCGATTAATACTCCTTTCGAATTTACCTATATTTATATATTAAAAATCCACCTGAGAGTCGTACCACCATAATACCATTGACTTATGACTCGAGCATAAAGATTTGAATATTAGGGTGTTACAAGTATACCCAGGATCTCGGCCATTACAACAGAAACGTAGGAAGCTCGGACCAGAAAGGTCCCAAGCTATGGAAGAGCAGGTACAAGCCTTGCTGGAGGCAGGATTCATAAGCGAAGTCAAGTACCCACTATGGCTAGCCAATGTTGTCTTGGTAAAAAAGTCAAATGGGAAGTGGCGGATGTGCACTGACTACAGTGATCTCAATAAAGCCTGTGCAAAAGATCCCTACCCACTCCCAAGTATAGATACTCTAGTAGATGCTTCTTCCGGATACAAATACCTCTCCTTCATGGATGCTTATTCGGGTTACAATCAAATCCCGATGTATCCATCGGACCAAGAAAAGATCTCATTCCTAACCCCAAATGTGAATTACTGCTATATCATCATGCTATTTGGGCTCAAAAATGCAGGAGCTACCTACCAAAGATTGATGAACAAAGTTTTTGCAGACCATATTGGAAAACTAATGGAGGTGTATGCAACACAAAGTGAGGAATCGTTACTGTCCGACCTCACTAAAGTATTCGACACCATAAGAAAGCATGGTATGCGACTCAACCCCGCAAAGTGCACCTTTGCGGTAGAGGCTGGCAAGTTCTTGGGCTTCATGCTCACACAAAGAGGAATTGAGGCGAATCCGGATAAATGTCCGACCTGCGTCAAAGAGGTACAATAGCTCAACGGAGGGAAAGAGGTTTGAATGGACGACAAAGTGTGAGCAAGATTTCCAAGATCTCAAAAAATTCTTGGGACAACCACCCATTCTTACCCGACCACAGAAAGGAGAAGCACTCGTATTATACCTCGCAGTAGGAAATCGGGCAATAGCCTTAGCGCTAGTCAGAGAAGACGAAGGCGGGCAACAACCCATCTACTTCATCAGTAAAGCTCTACAAGGGGACGAACTAAACTATTAAAAGATAGAAAAATTTGCCTACGCCCTCATATTCACTTCTCGACGACTTCGCTCGTATTTTCAAGCTCACATTATCAAGGTTCGGACTAACCAGCCCATAAAAGGCATCCTACAGAAGACAAATTTAGCTGGAAAAATTCTGCAGTGGGCAGTCGAGTTATCCGAATTTGATCTTCAATATGAAGGTCAGACAACCATCAAATCATAGTATCTGGCCGACTTTATTGCCGAGTACACTGATACTCCAAGAATGCCCGCGAAATAGAATCTCTACGTAGGCGGCTCTTCAAACAAAACCGGGAGTGGCGCAGGTGTGATAATAGAAAGCGACCAGGGAACCCAAATCAAACTTTCATTAAAATTCAAATTCCCCGCTTCGAATAATCAGGCTGAATATGAGGCATTATTGGCTGGTTTGAGGCTGGCTAAGGAGGTAGGAGTTCAAAAGCTTGCCATCTTCAGTGATTCATAAGTAATTACCTTACAAATAGGAGGAGCTACCAAGCTAAGGATCCCACCATGAAAAAGTATCTGGACAAGACCAGAGAATAACTCGGACAACTCAGGGAATACGAGGTCCACCATATACCTCGGGAACAAAACGCACGAGCTAATGCACTCTCAAAACAAGCCAGCACCAAACCAGGGGGCAATAATAGAAGCCTCATCCAGGAAATACTGCAAAGCCCATCGATCTCGGAGGAATAAAAGGTCCTAGCCATATCAGCTCAGGATCAAGGGTGGATGACCCCCATAATCAACAACCTCAAGTCAGAGACACTCCCCGCAGATAAGAAGGAGGCAAAGAAGCTAATACGAGAAGCAAAGTACTATACCTTAGTGGGTGGCACCTTATATAGGAGAGGGATCTCAACACCCCTCCTAAAATGCATACCGACTTCCAATACAAGGGAGGTCCTGGAAGAAGTACACAACGGCATATGTGGCAACCATCTTGAGGCGCGAGCTCTCTCTAAAAAGATACTTTGAGCTGGATTCTTCTGGCCGACCTTGCAAAAAGAAGCGATAGAGTTCGTCAAGACATGCCCACCATGTCAGAAGCATGCTAACTTCCATGTCGCCCCACCAAAGGAGCTCATCAGTGTAATGGCACCTTGGCCGTTTGCAAAGTGGAGACTCGACCTCCTCGGACCATTCCCTCAGGGGTGGGGACAAGTCATGTTCCTCATTGTAGGGGTAGACTATTTTACAAAATAGATTGAGGCAGTACTCTTAGCTAATGCCACTGCTCAAAGAAGTTGGAAATTTCTATATAGGAACATTATTACAAGGTTCGGTGTCCCTTACTCTATCACCACCGATAATCGTACCTAATTCACTGACACAGATTTCAGGAACTTGGTGGCAGACTTAAAAATAAAGCACCAATTCACATCCGTAGAACACCCATAAGCCAACGGACAGGCAAAAGCTGCGAATAAAATTATATTGGTTGGGTTAAAATGGAGATTACAGGACGCAAAGGGAGCTTGGGATAAAGAGCTTCTACATGTCCTATGGGCATATCGGACAACTCCGTACTCCACCACAGGAGAATCACCCTTTCGACTTGCTTACGGAATGGAGGCAATGATCCCAGTAGAGATTGAAGAAGGATCCCTCGAACGATCCTCTACAATGAAGAGGCCAACTCCCAATTTCAAAGGGAAGAACTCGACCTACTTCCAGAAGTTCGAGAAAGAGCTCAAATCAGAGAGGAGGCACTAAAGCGTAGAATGGATTCAAGGTATAACCGAAAGGTAGTCCAGAGAAGTTTCGTTAAAAACTATCTCATCCTAATCCGAAATGACATCGGATCAGGTCGATCAGGAGAAGGGAAGCTCGCAGCTAACTGGAAAGGACCTTACCGAGTCGCAGAAGTACTGGGAAAGGGCTACTACAAGGTGTCCGACCTTGGAGGGTGAGAGCTACCAAGGTCATTGCATGCCTCTAACCTAAGAAGGTACTATAGTTAGAGTGATAAAGATCTTAGGTCAAGGTGCACACTTTTTCCTGAAAAGGTTTTTTAATGAGGCGCTAGGCCAAGGTCTACAAGGTTACCCGACTTAGAAGGGTAAGCACTCGTATGTATATATTCTTGTCTACATGCCTACTTTTTTATTTGAGTAAAGTTTTTCAGATTCCCCACAAAGTCTTAAGGTTTTTACCAAGACGCATTAATCTGAGCGCAAGAATTCATCGCCTGATACAACAAGGTCAGCAAAGGTGAAAGCGATAAAAATAAATTAATGCAAGAAGTTATAAAAAGTAATCCATAGAAAGAGGCCTGATGAGGTCTGATTAAAAATGGACTACTAAAAATAACTTAAGAAGCACAAACAAGAAGAAGTCGGCCCCAACCGATTCATGCAAAAAGTTATAAAAAGTAATCCATAGAAAGAGGCCTGACGAGGTTTGATTAAAAATGTACAACTAAAAATAACTTAAGAAGAATCAACAAGAAAAGTCGCACCAATAGAAAGCGTGCGCTAAAAGTGACCCTGCTCCGTGGTGCACGAAAATCACACTCACACTATGTAATTCCGCACAACTAACCAGCAAGTGCACTGGGTCGTCCAAGTAATACCTTACGTGAGTAAGGGTCGATCCCATGGAGATTGTTGGCTTGAAGCAAGCTATGGTTATCTTATTATTCTTAGTCAGGATATCGATATGGTTCTTTAGTTTCAGTTGTAAAAAGTGAAAGAGCATGAAAAGAGTAATGGTTACGCTGTAATAGAGAATGTGTTGGAGTTTTGGAGATGCTTTGTCTTCTAAATCTCTGCTTTCCTACTGTCATCTTCTAAAGCTGTGTGTTGGTGGATCACCGTTGTCAATGGCTACCATCCGTCCTCTCAGTGAAAATGGTCCAAATGCGCTGTCATCGCACGGCTAATCATCTGTCAGTTCTCGATCATGTCGGAATAGGATCCGGTGATCCTTTTGCGTCTGTCACTATGCCCAACACTCGTGAGTTTGAAGCTCGTCACAGTCATCCAATCCTTGAATCCTACTCGGAATACCACATACAAGGTTTAGACTTTCCAGATTCTCAAGGATGCTGCCAATAGATTCTAGCTTATACCACGAAGACTCTGATTAAGGAATCTAAGAGATACTCATTCAATCTAATGTAGAATAGAGGTGGTTGTCAGGCACGCATTCATAGGTTGAGAATGGTGATGAGTGTCACGGATCATCACCTTCTTCATATTGAAGTGCGAATGAATATCTTAGATAGAAACAAGCGTGCTTGAATAGAAAACAGAAATAATTGCATTAATTCATCAAGACGCTGCAGAGCTCCTCACCCCCAACAATGGAGTTTAGAGACTCATGCCGTCAGAGAATACAAAGTTCAGATATAAAATGTCATGAGATCCAAAATAAGTCTCTAAAAGTTGTTTAAATACTAAACTAGTAACCTAGGTTTACAGAAAATGAGTAAACTAAGATAGGTAGTGCAGAAATCCACTTCTAGGGCCCACTTGGTATGTGCTGGCGCTGAGACTTGAGCTTCTCATGTTCCTGGGCTGTTTCTGGAGTTAAACATCAGGTGGTAACCTGTTTCTGGCGTTTAACTCCAACTTGTAACCTATTTCTAGCGTTCAACGCCAGAATGCAACATGAAACTGGCGTTAAACGCCAGTTTATGTCATTTATCTTCAAGCAAAATATGAACTATTATATATTACTGGAAAGCATTGGATGTCTACTTTCCAACTCAATTGAGAGTGTGCCAATTGGACTTCTGTAGCTCCAAAAACTTCATTCCGAGTGCAGGGAGGTCAGAATCCAACAGCATCAGCAGTCCTTTTTCAGCCTAAATCAGATTTTTGCTCAGCTCTCTGAATTTCAGCCAGAAAATACCTGAAATCATAGAAAAAACACAAACTCATAGTAAAGTCCAGAAATATGAATTTTGCCTAAAAACTAATAAAAATATACTAAAAACTAACTAAAACATACTAAAATCTACATGAAATTACCCCCAAAAAGCATATAAAATATCCGCTCTGATTTGAGACTCTTAGTCATATTGACCTCTTTTACTAGAGAGTCAATAATATCAATGCTCATGCAGTCGTTTGGGGTGTTTGGATGCTGCATAGCTTTGACAATATTCAACTTAAACTCGTCCTCATTGACTCTCAGGGTTACTTCCCCTTTTTGGACATCAATGAGGGTTCGTCTAGTTGCTAGGAAAGGTCTTCCTAGAATGAGAGTTGCACTCTTGTGCTCCTCCATTTCCAGCACCATAAAGTTAGTGGAAAAGGCAAATAGCCCAACCTTGACAATCATGTCTTCAATCACGCCTGATGGGTATTTAATGGAGCCAATTGCAAGTTGGAGACATATCCAGGTTGGTTTGACTTCTTTAGTCAAACTAAGCTTTCTAATAGTAGATGCAGGTATTAGGTTGATACTTGCCCCAAGATCACATAGAGCTTGCTTGGTATAAGTACCCTCTAATGTGCATGGTATCATAAAGCTTCTGGGATCTTTAAGCTTTTCTGGTAAGCTTTTCAGAATGACTGCACTGCATTCTTCAGTGAGGTAGACTTTTTCAGTTTCTCCAATCCTTCTTATGACTTAAGATCTCTTTCATGAACTTAGCATAAGAGGGTATTTGCTCAAGTGCCTCTGCAAACAAAATCTTTATTTCAAGAGTCCTGAGATAGTCTGCAAAGTGGGCAAATTGCTTATCCTGTTCCGCTTGGCAGAGTTTCTGAGGGTAAGGCATTTTGGCTTTGTATTCCTCAACCTTAGTTGCTGCAGATTTATTTCCTACAAACGTGGGTTGAGAAGCCTTTTTAGAGGGGTTGCTATTAGCACTTGTATGTGTCTAATCCCCCACTGGCATTTGAATGCCAGGGGTGGAAGCTGGAGTGGCGTTAGATGCCAACTCCTTACCTGTTTCTGGCGTCTGAACGCCAGAACTGAACTTTCTTGGGACGTTCAACGCCAACTCCTTGTCTGTTTCTGGCGTTTGAATGCCAGAACCGAGCATGGGTTGGGCATTTAACGCCAATTCTCCACCCCTTTCTGGCGTTTGAGCGCCAGAATTATTCCTCTCTGGGCTCTTACTGTCCTCAAAGGGATTTTGGGTAGCAGTTTGTTCATTTCTTGGCTTCCTGCTGCCTTGAGGTGAGGTATTTAATGTCTTCCCACTTCTTAATTGAACTGCTTGGCATTCTTCTGTTATTTATTTTGATAACTGCTGTTCTGTTTGCTTTAACTGTACTTCCATATTCATATTAGCCATTCTTGTCTCTCGTAGTATCTCCTTGAATTCGGCTAGCTATTTTGTTAGAAAATCTAATTGCTGATTGAATTCAGTAACTTGTTCTGCAAGACTGGGTTTAGCAGTTACTGTTTTAGCCTCTTCTTTCATGGAAGGTTCACTACTTAGGTACAGATGTTGATTTCTGGCAACTGTAGCAATGAGCTCTAGAGCTTTTTCAATTGTCTTTCTCATGTGTATAGATCCACCAGCTAAGTGGTCCAAAGACATCTGAGCTTTCTCTGTAAGCCCATAATAGAAGATGTCTAATTGCACCCACTCTGAAAACATTTCAGAGGGGCATTTTCTTAGCATCTCTCTGTATCTCTCCCAGGCATCATAAAGAGATTCATTATCTCCTTGTTTAAAGCCTTAGATGTTCAGCCTTAGCTGTGTCATCCGTTTTGGAGGGAAATATTGATTCATGAATTTTTCTGACAGCTGTTTCCATGTCCTTATGCTAGCCTTAGGTTGGTTATTTAACCACCTCTTAGCTTGGTCTTTTACAGCAAATGGAAACAGTAATAATCTGTAGACATCTTGATCTACTTCCTTATCATGTACTGTGTCAGTAATTTGTAAAAACTGTGCCAGAAACTCTGTAGGTTCTTCCTGTGGAAGACCAGAATACTGGCAACTTTGATGCACCATGATAATGAGCTGAGGATTCAACTCAAAACTACTGACTTCGATGGAGGGTATACAGATACTACTCCTATATGAAGCAGTAGTGGGGTAGCATATGACCCCAGAGTCCTTCTGGGCTGTTCATTTCCACTTAGGTCCATGATGGAGAAAGGGAGATGACGTGGATTTATTTTATTATATTATTTAAAAAAAAAGATTTTCGAAATAATAATAAAATAAAGTAAAATAAAAATTAAAATAAAAAATAAAAATAAAAAAATTTTGAAAATATTTTATGAGGATTTCGAAAAAGTGAGGAGAGAGAAAGTGGTTAGGATATTTTTGAAAAAGATGTGAAATTTTTTTTAAAATTTTAAAAGGATAAGATTTGAAAATTTTTGAAATTGAAATATGAATTTTTATAAAAATGAATCGAAATAATTGCTTAAAAATAGTTAGAAAGGATAATTTTTTTATTTTTGAATTTTATTATGAAAGAGAAAAACACATAAAAGACACAAGACTTAAAATTTTTAAATCCAATGCTCCTTGTTTTCGAAATATTTGGAGGAAAAACACCAAGGCACACCAAACTTAAAAATTTTAAGATCAAAGCACAAAGAAAACTCAAGAACACCTTGAAGACTCACAAGAATAACAAGAACAAAAGATAGAACACCAAACTTAAAATTTTAGAAAATCACAATAAAATTTTCGAAAATTAAAGAAAAATTAACAAGAAAATACCAAACTTAAAGTTTGGCACAAGATTTAATCAAAGAAAAATTATTTTTAAAAAGATTTTAAAAAGGAAAACTCAAAGGGGCAACTATTCCAAAGAAAATAGACACATTCAACAAATGCAAGGATTGAACAGATAAAAACTATTTTTTATGACAAAAACACAAAGGACACCAAACTTAAAACATGCAACTAGACTCAATGAAAAACTAACAATTAATAGAGAAAAAAATATTTTTGAAGAAAAATTGTTTAAAAAGGAATAATAAAAGTTGCAATTCTAGTGACTCTAAACCAAAAAGACAAATTTTTCCTAATCTAAGCAACAAGATTAACCGTTAGTTGTTCAAACTCAAACAATCTCCAGCAACGGCACCAAAAACTTGGTGCATGAAAATCACACTCACACTATGTAATTCCGCACAACTAACCAGCAAGTGCACTGGGTCGTCCAAGTAATACCTTACGTGAGTAAGGGTCGATCCCACGGAGATTGTTGGCTTGAAGCAAGCTATGGTTATCTTATTATTCTTAGTCAGGATACCAATGGGGTTCTTTAGTTTCAGTTGTAAAAAGTGAAAGAGCATGAAAAGAGTAATGGTTACACTGTAATGGAGAATGTGTTGGAGTTTTGGAGATGCTTTGTCTTCTGAATCTCTGCTTTCCTACTGTCATCTTCTTCACGCACGCAAGGTTCCTTCTATGGCAAGCTGTGTGTTGGTGGATCATAGTTGTCAATGCTACCATCCGTCCTCTCAATGAAAATGGTCCAAATGCGCTGTCACCGCATGGCTAATCATCTGTCGGTTCTTGATCATGTCGGAATAGGATCCATTGATCCTTTTGCGTCTATCACTACGCCCAACACTCGAGCTTATACCACGAAGACTCTGATTAAGGAATCTAAGAGATACTCATTCAATCTAATGTAGAATGGAGGTGGTTGTCAGGCACGCGTTCATAGGTTGAGAATGGTGATGAGTGTCACGGATCATCACCTTCTTCATATTGAAGTGCGAATGAATATCTTAGATAGAAACAAGCGTGTTTGAATAGAAAACAAAAATAATTGCATTAATTCATCAAGACGCTGCAGAGCTCCTTACCCCCAACAATGGAGTTTAGAGACTCATGCCGTCAAAGAATACAAAGTTCAGATCTAAAATGTCATGAGATCCAAAATAAGTCTCTAAAAGTTGTTTAAATACTAAACTAGTAACCTAGGTTTATAGAAAATGAGTAAACTAAGATAGGTAGTGTAGAAATCCACTTCTAGGGCCCACTTGGTGTGTGCTGGGGCTGAGACTTGAGCTTCTCACGTGCCTGGGATGTTTTTGGAGTTAAACGTCAGGTTGTAACCTATTTCTGGCGTTTAACTCCAACTTGCAACATGTTTTTGGCATTCAACGACAAAATGCAACATGGAACTGGCGTTAAACGCCAGTTTACGTCATTTATCTTCGAGCAAAGTATGGACTATTATATATTTCTGGAAAGCCCTGGATGTCTACTTTCCAACCCAATTGAGAGCGTGCCAATTAGACTCCTGTAGCTCCAAAAAATCTATTCTGAGTGCAGGGAGGTCAGAATCTAGCAACATCAGCAGTCCTTTTTCCACCTGAATCAGATTTTTGCTCAGCTCCCTCAATTTTAGCTTGAAAATACCTGAAATCACAGAAAAAAACACAAACTCATAGTAAAGTCCAGAAATATGAATTTTGTCTAAAAACTAATTAAAATATACTAAAAAGTAACTAAAACATACTAAAATCTACATGAAATTACCCCCAAAAAGCGTATAAAATATCCGCTCATCACTCCGCCTGAAAAGCCACAACTCCACGATAAAGGCTACTAAAATTGTTTAGACTAACTAAAAGAGATCTACGAGAACACTAAAAGGTTGTCAGACAAATTAGCCCTAATGACCACCTCAACCAAGCAGAAAGTGGACAAAACAAGAAGCGATCAAAAAGAGGTCGGATAGCAAAGTGCCAACACTTTACAAAGACTCGCAAAAATTGCAAAATTGCAATCAACATATCAAAGAAACAGAGCTATTACAACAAAAAAAACATTAAAGACTCAGAAAGCCACCTAAAAGGCAGCCTCAGAGCTTAAGAGTGTTTTTGCTTTCGCAAAAATAAAGTTTCATAGAAGCAACTAAGTGTCAAGCTAGCCAACCATATAAAAAAGTTACAAAAAAATTAGCAGTTCAAAAGTCCACAACCCGGACTAGGCAAATACACAGAAATCACAAGGGGTTCGAAGCTTCCCCAGTAGCAGCATCATGAGCTGAAGGAAGAGGAATGGTTTTCAAAGGAGCTGCATCCACAGTCCCATCTTTCCGGTTCAGGATTCACATATCATGGCTGGGCTCTGGATGGATGACCTCATCTGAAGGAAGTGATGAAGCAGAGGCTGCAGAAGCTTTGACCGGCAAAGCAAGAGGAGGACCCTTATCTTCATCGTTGGGTGCAGGCACTATCTTGCCGTCCTCCACAAAATTGTCCAAACTGAAGAGGGTAAGGTCGAGGTCGGGAGAAAGAACTCAGAGCTGGGCTTTCAAGTTTTCATATGTGTCAGTTACACAGCTCACCAGATGACTTTGCAATTCGGCATAATCAGCATGGGCAGACTCAAGCCTCTCCCTGGTCTCCAGTAACTCGCCATAAGTACGAGTATAACTCTCCTTATATTTTGCCTTCGACTCCTCAGCAAGGTTTGTGGCAGCCTCCGCAGTTGTAGCTCGGGACTTCTCCTTCTCCAGGTCGAGTTCCAACTTTACCACTTTAGCGTCAACATCATCCTTCAAACCCTTGATCCTATTGAATTCGGACTTGGCATCTTTCATAAAGGCTTTGGTTGCATGGACCGGAGACTCCTGGACTGTGCGAAATAAAGCCGCACCCATATAGGCCATCCGAATACTATTGCTGGTGATGAAATCTAAGTGATGAAGGATGGACACATCATCCATTGAAAGTTGGCCATAAGGAGGAATCTGATTATCAACAGACCCCACAGCATCAAAACTGGGGGCATCCGGTTATAGGGACTAACAGTCTTTTGCTTTTTTGGAGGAGGACCAATAGTAGGAGAAGAGGTAGCACCAGAAGTCGGCTGGAGAAGGTCAGCAGGAGCTACACAAAACGGAGGAGTCAGAATGACCTTCCTCGGACCAAAAGTGTCTGAGGTCGGCTTCTTCGAAGGAACTTGGGAAGATCCCTCTTCAGAACCCTTCACCGAGATGTTTTGGGTGACAGTTGCCTTCTTAGCCTGACGATAGGCCTTCATAGAATCTGTAGACTTCACCATCTCTGAAAAAGGAAAATGACAAAATCAAATTACAAATAATAGAGGGATAGAATGACAAATGAAGACAAACAAACAAAGAAAAGCTAAAAGGAAGTCGGCCACTACCCAGTTCAGCACGAAGAAGGGAAGGATCTCCTAGAAACCTCTTCGTATCAAGATGAGGAGGCTCTCCCCAATTCTCCTTTAACTCATTCACAAAGGCCTGCTCAGCCTCATCCAGACTTTCCCAAGAATATCTAGCCACTACAACATTCTTTTGCTAACATAATAGGAAGGTGGGCTCATTGTTCTCATCCAAGAAAAAAGGGTGAGCACCCTCAATAGCCCAGACCTTGAAATAGTAGTTCTTAAAGTCCCTAAAGGACTCATCATATATAGAGAAAACTTTCTTTCCTTGGGTAGCTCAGAAAGAAATCCAGAAAGCCTTCTTCTTAGCTACCCCAGGCTTCGTCAACATGAAAAGGTAAAGGAAGAGAGTTTGGGTGGGTTGGATATCCAGTCCTTAACACAACAATTAGAAGATTTTTCTGAAATCCCAGGAGTTCGAATGAAGCTGGGAAGGAGCTACATTGCAGAACCACAACAGCTCGGTCTCAAAATGGGTAAAAGGAATGGTGTTCAACTGACTAAAGAAGTAGTCATAAGTATAGGAAAATGGTCATTCCCCTTGAGTCAAAGGAGAAAAACTAACCCTCTCCTCAGGATCAGGCAACACCAGCTCATAATTTTTCTCCTGGTCCCTATTACTACAATTCCTATGGTGCTTCCAAAGTTACATACAGTACTCAGGGTCAGCAACAGTAACACATATCAAAACAATGGAGTCCAGCCAGTCAAACATACCATCTAGGACCTTAGTAGACATCTCAAAAATATTTTTGCGGGAGGACATGGGTCAACTATTCCTACAATAAGAAAAAGAAAAATTGGGTTACTACTAAGCAACTCGGGCAAATAAGAAACAACTCGGGTAAAAACATTAGAAACATCAAAAGTTAGATATGGCAATAAAAGGGATACCCCAAGACTCACACTAAAAGCCAGGGACACCTTTTGGAGGCAGTAACAAGAAAAGAACCCAGGAAATCAAGGAAACCAATAGTCTATGCCTTAACATCTCTCAAAAGAAAACACAAATCTTCTTTGGCAATAGCACAAGCCATTACCATCAACAGACCACACAAAATCATCAAAAAGCTACAAACTTTTCATCCTACCAACAGTTCATCATCAAAGTGACAACCTTTCTATACCATTGATTCAAACAAAAAAATCTAAGAGACAAGAACAGTGACAAGCCAAAAAATACCTAAAGAAGCAAAAAACCCTACGGGAAGCAAGAACGCATTTTTCCTCAAACAATGAGCATGTAAAGGGAATTGCAGCATTAATCAAAAATAAAAAGACGCAATCTTTGGCAAAAAAGGATCAAGCTTTTCGAAATAGACTCGGTGATAACCAAAAGTTCACAGACATGCAAATACCAATGAAATCATCGAAGTAAAGAAGGAAGGAAAAGTTACCAACCTATAAAGGAAGAAGAAGCAACGATCGAAATCTGCACTGGCGAACACCCTCGAACTGAAGAAAACAGATAAAGCCTCGAAGCGTGAGAGAAGCAGAAGGAATGAAGCACTTCAGTGAATGACGCAGCAAAGGGCGAAGAGAAAGGAGAACAAGAAAACTAAAAGCAAGTCTTTTGAAATTCTAAATAAGGTGTAAAAGAGGGAAAGAAAGAACGGCAAAAAGGAGTTAATAAGCATTAAACCCTCGCACGTTTCCAAGGAAATAATAAAACGTGCGCTACAAATAAAAGAAACGCTTCGCATTTTAAAGCAGGCTAACCTAACAGGAGTTCTACAAGAGATCGATAAAATGCTCGAGCACGACTTTCACAAAAGGGGTCAAAGTCTAAAAGGACACGACCTCAAAGGAAAGACCGAGCCCAAGCAGGGGCACTGTTCATACCCAGGGTCGAGTTATGCAACCCGGGATGATTAAAGACACAAGTGACCGACCTCTTCAGGGTAGGTCGCCACCGACATCTTCTCAAAGAGCTCGGCCAAATCACCATAGAGGCCCCAAGCATGCCCAAACGAAGGGACATGGCCCAATCTAAAGGCAGCCAAAGCCTAGAAAGATAAAGGCAGTTCCCCTTGAAGATAAGATGACTTCACCCAAGGATAAGATAAGATAACTAACTTATCTCTAGAAAGGTCATCCCGCACCATTATAAATACACTGGAGCACCCAGGTATAACTCATACTCTGATTCTACTAAAAACCTGCCTAAAGCA
This sequence comes from Arachis duranensis, assembly GCF_000817695.3. Classification (NCBI taxonomy): domain Eukaryota; kingdom Viridiplantae; phylum Streptophyta; class Magnoliopsida; order Fabales; family Fabaceae; genus Arachis; species Arachis duranensis. The sequence goes on from NC_029780.3 coordinate 86,305,079, forward strand.
CGTGCTAACTTAAGCATCAGAGGCTCTTGCAGGTACCACCACCCTCCGGTGACAAAGGATCAGCAGCACCGCCAAGTCCAACAAGTCGGACACGACATTGCCGACCACCACCGCAGATCTCGTTCAAGATCGACCTACAATTTTAGGTAACCCTCAGAACATTACCCTTCTTAGATTTAGTCTTTTTCATAAAATGAAAGGCCTCTTGGGTAACAATAATATTATCTGATGACCCCTTCTGGAATGAAACCACCCTGCAAAGAGCTTATGATATCCTGCAAAAAAATTTGAATCCTTCTTGTATTTTTATTTATTTAATTTAGTGATATTCTATATTTTATTTATTTTTTAATTTAATTTTTTATGTTATAAAAAATATTAAAATATTTAATAGATATTAGTGTTATTGTATTCTAGAGAATTTGTGAGTTATAACTTTTAAAATTTCAATCTTCCAAACTAATTTCCAAGCAATTATATCCTTTCATATGACCCTTGAGAAATTAGATAATTTTTTATCTATTTAATTTAGTATTATTTTATATTTTGTTAGTTCCTTAATTGAATTTTTGTTTGCTATAAAAAATTCAAACATTCAATAAGTAATATAATTTTTAATATTTGTTGTTCTAACTATAATTTTTCTTATTACTTGTTTTACAATTTATATATTCTACCTTTTATAATTATAATGATGCAAATCAAAGAACTGATATATTTTTTAAGAGAAAGACTAATGTTCAAAAAGGAAGAACTATAACTTCTATTATTGAAAAAGAAATTACTGAAGGGTTTAATTTTAATTCAATTATTGAAGATATTAAAAATTATTACGTAATTTTGTCTTCAAAAATTTGGCCCCGCTTCTTCAAGTTCTGTTATTGACCATAAGAATACTATAACCTGAGATTTTATGCTTCACATCCTAGCAGCTAGTAACTTAGATATTAATTCTCCAAGCTCTTTGTAAGTTTTTGCTAATTTTTTTCCGTTAGATGATTATCTAATATATCAATTTTATATTGCAAGCAACTTAAAATAGAGAATGCACTACAGGAGAAACGGAGATTAGCGGTGGTTTTTTCTCAATTCGCGACGGTTTGAAACCGCCGCTACATAGAACACCAACGATTGAAGGACCGCCTTCTTTAAGGGAATGGGAATTGGATTTTGTGGTAGTTTCCAGCAATGGTTGGTATAACTGCTGCAATTAACATATTTAGCGTTGATGGGATTTGCAGCGGTTTTGAATCGCCGTATTATGCATCAAGGTGATTTTTTCCTAATTTTGTGATGGTTATTAATCGCTGCTAATTGGTTCCATGATTTTTTTGAAATTTTATTCTATGTTAAACCCGCCAATTTTTCAAAATTATTTTCAGCGGTTACGAACTGCCGGTATTTATTGCTGCTATTTTTTTAATATAAATATTTTATTTTGTTTTTATTTAAATATTTTGGAAATTTTTTTGGATTCTTTTTTAATTTTAAAATCTTATCAATTTCTATACAACCTTAAATTGAGGACCAAAACTCATGAAAATTTATTTGCAAAACAAACTAATATATTTATTTAATATTAATAAAGTATTTCACAAAATAAGTGTGTTGCATAGTCAACTTAAACAAAATATATACTTCAAATAAAATAACATATAATCCTAGTTTCTATTTTTCGCTATGTCCATCCAAAGGATTCATCTGTGCAACGATGTCTAGTGCCGGCTGCTCACCTTGCCGTTGAATCAGATAACTTAGAACACTATTTATTGACTACCTCTTGATCTTCTATACTGCTACATCATCCTCTACTGCCTTCATTTTTAATTTCTCTGTTGTTACTTCATCCTGCACTGCCTTTGTAAACCCCATTAAATTAACGAATAGTTAGTCAATAAATTAATTTTTAATAAAAGAAATTAGAAAATATAAATTTTATGGTTTAATAAGGTAGAGCTAATTAAAATAAGAATTTTGACACTAATTTTAAAGAATTTAGCCAAAAATTAGGCCGAATGAGTTGAATCGGACGAACCGGGCGGGCCCAACCCACATCCCGTTAACACAATAAGTTTCAGCTTATTGCTTCCCAAACCAAAGGAAACACATTCCAAGGAGGGAGAGCAAGGGAGAATAGGTCAAACCCTTGCATTAATTTCAAATCCACATTTCTTCCAACTCCGAGCTTTGATCGGTGCACCGTTTGCGGCCACGTATCCGCGGCGTCGAGCTCTTCAAAGCTTGGTGACTAATTTTGGTAAGAGACCTCAATTTCATTTCAGCCTTCCTTTTCCCCCTAATTTTTGAAAACTTTGTAGTTGGGTTGTTGAAACTTGGCATCTTGCTCATTTGAGGCACGGGTAATGTAAGAGTTCTCTAAACTTTGTGGATTCTTGAATTATTATGTGTAGGCATGGAAATTTGGTATATGGATTTGGTAATTTGTATAGGTAGTATTTCATTGTGTTTTGGAGCACCATTGAGGAGATGGAAACTTGATTGAGTCATTGTATTGCTGAATTTGGTGGTGAAGCTTGTAATCTTGCCTAATTGTGTTGTCTCTGGATTATATGAAGAAATTGGCCAAGGTATGATTTTGGTTTCTCATATTTACTATATAATGTCTTGTGAAAACTTAGGCTAGATGACCATAGGATAAGTTGGAATGACAGAGTATGTTAAATGCTTAGTACCTTTGATGATAATTGTTTATATGGATTGAGTATTTGTCGGTGATTATTGTTTATGATGGAAATGGAATGCTAAATGAAGATTGAATGATGATTGACAAGTTGATAATAATGAATATGCATAGATGATGGATTGTTGATGATCTTGTTGGTATAATTGTGAAGTTCATGTATGAGAATTATTTAAAATTGAGGTATGATGGATGATGAAGGGGTGTAGAGTTGTGTTGCTGTGATATTTTATGTGTTGGTGCTGATTTTGAGTATAGGAAGTTGATATTGAATGGTGAATTGATGAAAAATAAAGGCTGGAACATTTTCTAAAAAATTGCATTTTGGCCAAACTTCGGCGAGGCATAACTCAGCTTTCGGAGCCCCATATTCTTTCAAAATTGTTCCATATGAAAATTAAGTCCGTGAAGTTTATGCTGTTTAAAGAATGGATCAAAAAAGATTTAAAATAAAGAAGCTATGCGCATTGAAATTTTGGTGTACAAAACTAAAATCCTGACACTTAAGTAATTTTTTACTTCCCTGCAACATCCGCCTACGCGTACCCCTTTATACACGGCTGTGCGTTCCTGTTTGGTGCACATGCATACACAGGCAGGTGCTATGTACGCGGCATGGGCCAAAAAGGGGAACTTGCGTACGCGGACAGGGGGCGCGTACCCGAGTTAAGGGAAAATGAACTTCTGCGTACGCGTGACATGGTCCGCGTACGCGGAGCCCTTTTTTTCAGCAAGCATAATTTTAGTGTTTTACGCATGATTTTTAAATCTTTAAACCTCTATTTTTTATTTCTTTGACCTTAAATGTCAGTTTTAAGTCTAGTGAAGAGGTTAGGTTATTGAAAGGGGGGTAACTTGGAAAGGAAGTAAGCTTGAAAAATGATGAATTATGTATAACAGTGCAAAGAAATGAAGTATATGTGATGCCATGGTTATAATGAATGATTGTGCAATGCTTGTGAATGATTATCAATGCTTATGTGGCTTATGCACTCAATTTTTATCTGAGATACGAATTTTTCTAGGTAAAGAACCGTGGCTTGCCACTATGTGTTCCCAGTTGAGACTCGATACTTTGTTGACCCTACATCGTAAGGGTGACCGGGCACGTATAAATTCCTGGGAAGCACCCCAATGAGCAAATTTTATATATGAGAAAAAGCTATGCATATACTCTTGAGGACGCGCGACGGGGGATAGTACAGGGTTTAACAGCCGGACTTATCCGGTTGGCTTTATAACCGATAGGTGAGACTCATCAGCCATAAGACAGGCATGCATCATATGCATATTGTTTGAATTGCTTGTTTGTGCATTAATTGGGAATGCCTAAGTAAATTTACTATGCTAATTATTATATTTGCTATTTGCAAAAATTGTATTCTACCTGTGTTTGCCATTGTTTGCTTGTTTATTTATGCGGTTTCACCAGTGTTGGAGGATTAGAGGAAAGGCAAAAAAGTTAAGGATTTTAGTTATGTTTAAGATTTAGTTAAGTTAGGAATCTTTAGAGAACCACCCTGATTTTTGGTTTCTGCTTTAGTTCTTTAAGCTTTATAATCTGAATGTCGGAGTTCTAAGATTGCCTTTGACTTTTCCGGGACCTTATATCTTATGTATGCGGTACCTTTACCATGCCGAGAACCCCCGATTCTCATTCCATATGGATATTCGTGTTTTTCAGATGTAGGTCGAGAGGCACCTCACTAGGCGTCTGGAGTTCTACAGCGAAGTAGATCTTTTGGGACATTATTTTGTGTATTGTTTATATATGACCATAGTATAGAACTCTCCTAATGACTTGTTTTACTTTTGTACCTCTTAGAGGTGTATGGAGAACTAGGGTTTCTTTTGTATATTCTGGGTTATGGGTTTGATATATATGTATGTAAATATTCTCCGACCAGCCTTAGCTTTGCGAGCTGAGTTAGGAGCTTGTTATTTTGTACTCTTGACCCTCTATTCTTGCTTTCTGTATATATATGCTTATGTACCTTAGCTTTCTTCGTACACAAATAAAGTCTAGTCATTGTTTTATATATATATATATATATATTAGAGGTTGTAATGCCACACAATCTCTGTTTTATGACTTAAGCGTAAAGCTTTGTGTAGTAGGGTGTTACAGCCTTCCTTTTCAATTTCTCTACTGCTACTTCATCCTCCATTGCCTTTCTTCTCAATTTCTCGGCCGTCATGTCTGTCTGTAGTTCAAATAGTATCCTTTGGACCACCTCTGTTTGAGCTCCATCCACTAGTAGTTGCGAACTCGGACGGAGGAGTTGACTTGGAGTCAATAAAAAACCTACGCCATACACTCTACCCGAGTGCTCTTTTTCGAGAGCTTGGGCAATGAAATCATTTCATACAATTTTCTAGTGGATTCATCATGCTACTTAACCTCTCCAAGTTTTTCCTACAGACATAAATAAGCATACATAATATAAAATATAATTAAATCCAACGAGAAAGAATATAATGGATGAAAACATAGTACTTACACCAAACCTCTGAGCTTCAAGATGTATATAGGAGCCATTATGTCGTTTGTGCACTTTGGTCCATAATTCTTCGCTCCATTGTAGTTCTGACTGTAACAATATAGTTTATACCATAACTGTATCAAAGTATTCTGTGGAAGAATATGCAGTCCAAAATACAGGTTAAAAATGAATTTAAACTTAAATCACCTCTTTTTCCCTTCGCCTTGCCAATCTTTTAGAACCTCCAGTGTGAATGTAAAGTTTCGTCGATCGATTTCAACAGAGCTCCTAACCTTAACCAAGGAGAATTAGTTGCTCATGTTCTTTAGAGAAATCCTTGAAAAAAACAAAAACTGTCGAAGGAGGGAGGATCTCAAAACGTATGACTTCCCTCCTTATATACTAACCTTAATCACATTTAAATTCAAACTAAAACAGAATCCAGTTTAAAATAAAATAAAATCTTCTTCATAAATAATTGCCTCCATCAAATCTTTCTCGTTTATCTTCTTGCAAATCCTTAATTAATGTTGTGATTGGTGGGCTTGAGTTGAGTCTTGAATTGATGAAGAATTGGGGGTCTTTTAGTTAGTACGTTAAGCCTGGGAGTGGCAAACGATCTCATGTGATATGTGAGAGATTCACGTTATACGTGAAACCTTCTTGATGCTCAAATTGATCTCTCTTTAGTTCACGTTTGTATATGAACAAATCCACATTGTACGTGGTCTTAAAAACCCTTAATTATGGCTTCTGTTGCTCTATTGCATTGTACGTGAAAAATCTCACATCCTACGTGAAAGTGCAATCGTGCATACGCATGCCTCATACGTTCACATGATTGCTCAAAGTCTTCTTGTTGTGTGTATGCATGGGTCATGCCTACACATGATAGTCTGCATACAATGTTGATACCTTCACGTCCTACGTTGATGTCTTCTACGTACCACGTTGAACTGGGGGTCATGCATACGCACAATTTCCGTTTTGGCATTGTATGCCAATCCTCTCACATTGTATGCTAAGGGACTCAGTGCCCCTGCGAGTGGACTATGATTTGGTGTGGAATGTGAGCAAGGTCACGTTGTACGTGAAGCTCTCTGTTCAGTCTAGAAGGGTTTTTGTTTGTTTTTCTATTTTTGTTCGTTGTGATTTTTTTGTCTTCAATCTTCACCAATTCTCTTCTAAATTCTCTTGTAATAAATGAATGCACACTAACTCAAAGTATTGCTCGATTAATCATGAAATCACTGCTTATCTTGTAATAACTCTTAGTTTATTGATTGAAATTCTAAGAGAAAAATACTGAAGATGCACATATCAGTGGGTCGGACAAGGCCACCATCCCTACTTAACCCGGAGCAAGTGGGATGAAGCCATGATACTTCCATCTTACCCAGGCAGGTGATTGAAATCTTAACCCAGAGCAAGTGAGACAAACCACAACCCTTGTATCTTATTCAAGTGTCCCAAATCCTACCCGGAGCAAGTGGGACAAACCGCAACTCTTGCATCTTACCTAGGTGTTTCCACTCTTAAGTTGAAGCAAGTGGGATAAACCACAATCCCTGCCTCTTACCTAGGTGTTTCAACTCTCAACCAGGAGCAAGTAGGACAAACCATAACTCGGGTAGTTGTGCGTACGTATGCCTTGTGCGTACGCATGGAATCTGAGTCTGGTTTTGCGAAAATTCACATTCGTGCATATGTATGCCTCGTGTGTATACACGAACCCAAGGTTATGCATACGCACGATGCGTGTGTATGAGTGGAACGTGCTACTGCCCCAAGTTCTACAAAGTCTCCAAAATTCAGTTTTTAACCCCAATTTTCAAACGTTCATAACTTGCTATAAAATTTAGTTTTCATCCGTTAATTGACATTTTTAAAGTTCTTATCCATGGCTTTAATTTATGATAAACTTCATACAATTTTACACTCCGAGCACCAAGTTATGACCCGTCGAAATTGCTCAAAAATCTGATTTTACCAAAAGTTTACTTAAGTGTCAGTTTCTCAAATTCTCTTTTTCTTTCCTTTCAAAACCACACCAATCCATTCCTAGGCATCCTGAATACTAAATTAATAATTCTCAATCACTTCCTATCCATTCAAAGACTAATGAACCAAATTCCTCATTTTTAACATCAATCAACAAAGAGTTTCCTTATCTTGTACCATGTAGTCATGGGTCAAAATCCCACTAGAACTCAAGGTTAAGTCTCCTCCAAATATCAAAATCATAAATCTCTCAATATCTCAAAACCCAAACACAAAATCAGAAAAGAAACTAAAAATAGGGCAAGGATTTCAAAATTTTTTTTACCACAATAATTTGATAGAATTGAAGAGGGACTCGAGACAAATAGGTAGCTGCAAACAGGTTGTCGATCGGAGCTACAGTTCGGAAGTTATGTGGATTTTAGTGTGTATGATTGGTGCACGAAATTGTAATGCCAATATCAAAATCAAGATTTCTTACAACTTTGCACAACTAACCAGCAAGTGCACTGGGTCGTCCAAGTAATACCTTACGTGAGTAAGGGTCGAATCCCACGGAGATTGTTGGCTTGAAGCAAGCTATGGTTATTTTATTATTCTTAGTCAGGATATCAATTATAATTATCAGTTTGAATTACGAAAAATAAAAGAGCATAAAATAAATAATTGTTACTTAATAATGGAGAATATGTTGGAGTTTTGGAGATGCTTTGTCCTCTGAATCTCTTTGAAGCAAGCTATGTTTATTTTATTATTCTTAGTCAGGAGATCAATTATAATTATCAGTTTGAATTACGAAAAATAAAAGAGCATAAAAATAAATAATTGTTACTTAATAATGGAGAATATGTTGGAGTTTTGGAGATGCTTTGTCCTCTGAATCTCTGCAACATACTGTTTCTTACTTTCAGAATTTGCAAGGCTCCTTCCATGGCAAGCTATATGTAGGGTGTCACCGTTGTCAATGGCTACTTCCCATCCTCTCAGTGAAAACGGTCCAAAGGCTCTGTCACAGCACGGCTAATCAGCTATTGGTCCTCGATCTTGTCGGAATAGAATCCATTGATTCTTTTGCGTTTGTCATCACGCCCAACACTCGTGAGTTTGAAGCTCGTCACAGTCATCCAATCCCAGAATCCTACTCGGAATACCACAAACAAGGTTTAGACTTTCCGGATTCTCATGAATGCCGCCATCAATTCCAGCTTATACCACGAAGATTCTGATTAAGGAATCTAAGAGATACTCATTCAATCTGATGTAGAACGGAGGTGGTTGTCAGACACACATTCATGGGGTGAGGAAGGTGATGAATGTCACAGATCATCACCTCCTTCATAGTGAAGCGCGAATGAACATCTTAGATAGGAACAAGCATATTTGAATGAGAAACAGAAATAATTGCATTAATTCATCGAGACGCTGCAGAGCTCCTCACCCCCAACAATCGGGTTTAGAGACTCATGCTACCAAAAGGTACAAATTTCAGATCTAAAAATGTCATGAGGTACAAAATAAGTCTCTAAAAGTTGTTTAAATACTAAACTAGTAACCTAGGTTTACAGAGAATGAGTAAACTAAGATGGATAGTGTAGAAATCCGCTTCTGGGGCCTACTTGGTGTGTGTTGAGGCTGAGACTTAAGCTTCTCATGTATCTGGGCTGTTTCTAGAGTTGAACGCCAAGTTGTAACGTGTTTCTGGCGTTCAACTCTGGTTTGTGACGTGTTTCTGGCGCTGGATGCCAGACTCCAACATGGGACTGGCGTTAAACGCCAGTTTACGTCATCTATCTTCGCGTAAAGTATAAACTATTATATATTGCTGGAAAGCCCTAGATGTCTACTTTCCAACCCAATTGAGAGAGCACCAATTGGTCTCCTGTAGCTCCAAAAAATCCATTCCGAGTGCAGGGAGGTCAGAATCCAACAGCATCAGCAGTCCTTTTTCAGCCTAAATCAAATTTTTGCTCAACTCCCTCAATTTCAGCCAGAAAATACCTGAAATCACAGAAAAACCCAAAAATTCGTACTAAAGTCCAGAAATATGATTTTTGCTTAAAAACTAATAAAATTCTATTAAAAACTAATAAAAACATGCTAAAATCTACATGAAATTACCCCCAAAAAGCGTATAAAATATCCGCTCATCACAACACCGAACTTAAACTATTGCTTGTCCTCAAGCAACTAGATAAATAAAATAGGATGAAAAGAAATTAAGAAGCAATAATATTTCAGATTTTTAAGTGGAGCTCAGATTCTTATTTAGATGAGCGGGGCTAGTAGCTTTTTGACTTCCGAACAGTTTTGGCATCTCACTTTATCCTTTGAAATTCAGAATGATTGGCATCCATAGGAACTCAGAATTCAGATAGTATTATTGATTCTCCTAGTGTAGTATGTTGATTCTTGAACACAGTTACTTTATGAGTCTTGGCCGTGGCCCTAAGCACTTTATTTTCCAGTATTATCACCGGATACATAAATGCCACAGACACATAATTGGGTGAACATTTTCAGATTGTGACTTAGCTTTGCTAAAGTCCCCAATTAGAGGTGTCCAGAGTTCTTAAGCATATCTTTTGCCTTGGATCACGACTTTAACCACTCAGTCTCAAGCTTTTCACTTGGACCTGCATGCCACAAGCACATGGTTAGGGACAGCTTGATTTAGCCGCTTAGGCCTGGAATTACTTCCTTAGGCCCTCCTATCCACTGATGCTCAAAGCTTGGATCCTTTTCACCCTTTCCTTTTGGTTTTAAGGGCTATTGGCTTTTTTTTTCTTTTTCTTGATCCAATGATTCCTTGTAATTTTTCTCTCTCTCTTTTTTTTTTCACTGCTTTTTCTTGCTTCAAGAATCAAATTCATGATTTTTCAGATCATCAATAATATTTTTCGTGTTCCTCATTCTTTCAAGAGCCAACAATTTTAACATTCATGAAATTCAAGATAAAAAATATGCACTGTTCAAGCATTCATTCAGAAGACAAAAAGTATTGCCACCACATATAATTAATTATAAATTTTCTTATTAAGAACTCGAAAAATATAAATTACCTCTTTATTCTAAAAATCTACTATTTTATTCATGTTTGATGATGATGAGAAAAATAAATTATAACTTAATTGAAAATAAAATCAAAATAGATATACTAATTACTACTACTCCTATATATCTTCTAAGGTAAATTCCTATAACAACAACTATCTCAAAGTTAAAGCTAAAATTAGAACTTAACAACCTGTATTTTGGGAAGTGGATGTTCCTCTAGTCTGTAGGGTGCTTGGTCCTTCAAGAATTAATTTCTGACGCTTCAGTTCCCTTAAGTCACGCCCTTATTCCTCTTGTTCCCAAAGCAATTTGCAAAGCATGCTATTTTGATTATTCTGTTCTTCCTTTATTTGGTCCATAGTTTTTTGCAACTTGGAAACAGATGCCTCAAGATGCTCCCAATATTCAAATTGAGGAATTTCTGGGAGGAATTCCTGTGCTCTCCTCTTGATGGGGTCATCCTGCAATCGTTGTTTTTCCATTGATATTTTAGTGATTGGCCGCTCAACTGAGATATACTCAGTTATTCCCATCCTTACTCCGGCATCTTTGTAGAGCATAGAAATTAGGCTTGGATAAGCCAACTTGGCATCTTTAGATTTCTTGTTTGCTATTATGTAGAGTTCACACGAAATTAACTGATGAACTTCTACTTCTTTTCCCAACATAATGCAGTGAATCATCACTGCTCTTTTAATAGTGACTTCAGAACGGTTGCTAGTGGGCAATATGGAACGCCCAATGAAGTCCAGCCAGCCTCTGGCTACTGGTTTGAGATCTTCTCTCTTGAGTTGATTTGGGACACCCGTGGTGCTGGTGGTCCACCTGGCTCCAGGGATGCATATATCCTCTAGAATCTTGTCCAGGCCTTTATTTGTTCTCATTATTCTCCTATTAAAGGAGTCTGGGTCATCTTTCAGCTGAGGCAGCTTAAAGATCTCCCTGATTTTGTCAGGGTGGATGTGAACAATCTTTCCTCTGACCAAGGTCCGATAGTCATAGAGGGTAGTTCCAGATATTCTCTGCCTGTCTGTTTGCCACAGATTAACATAGAACTCCTGAACCATATTCCTTCCCACTTTTGTTTCAGGATTAGCTAGGATTTCCCAGTTCCTGTTTTGAATTTGCTCTTGGATCTCCGGATATTCATCTTCTTTCAGATCGAACTTGACTTCCGGGATCACTGACCTTAGACCCATTATTTTGTAGTAATGGTCTGAATGTTCTTTGGTTAAGAACTTCCCTTGATTCTAAAGTGGTTTTGGAATATTCTCTTTCTTGCCTCTTGGAGTGGGTTATTTTCTTTTAGGAGCCATGATCTTAGTGAGTATATTTTTGTGATCATGGATAAACACACCAAACTTAGAGGTTTGCTTGTCCTCAAGCAAAAGAAAAGAAAGGAGAGGGATA
>NC_029780.3:86316854-86318337 GCF_000817695.3 Arachis duranensis
AGATATGATTTATAAAAGATAAATATGATAAGAAAAAGATATAATTTAAAATTAAAAAGTTGTGAATGATATTTGAAAAAGATAATTCTGAATTTTTAATTTGAAAAAGATTTTAAAAGATAATTGAGTTTTGAAAAATTTGAAAAAGAGTTGGATTGGATTGGAAAAAGATTTGTATTTATGTATTAAGATATATTTGAAAAAGGGATTTTAGAAATTAGGGTTTTTAGAAATTTTTTTTTTTTTGAAATTGAAGGATGACATTTTGAACATGTTTATGCAAAAAATCATGAATTGAAACATAAAAAATTAGAAAATTTGTGAAGAAAAACGAATTTTACCTCCTCCCCACCATCCTGGCGTTAAACGCCCAAACGCTGCATGTTTTGGGCGTTTAACGCCCAATTGCTGCTTCTCCTGGGCGTTCAACGCCCAGCTGTTGCTTCTTTCTGGCGTTGAACGCCATGAAGTCCTTTGTCACTGGGCATTTTTCTGAACGCCCAGGACGCTGTAATTCTGTCGTTAAACGCCCAGAAGGAGCTTCTTTTTGGCGTTCAACGCCCAGAAGATGCTTCTTTCTGGCGTTTAACGCCCAGATGGCTATCCTTACTGGCGTTGAACGCCCAGTGAATGCTTCTTTTGGGCGTTCAACGCCCAAAATATTTCTTACTGGCTTATTCACGCCAGTGAGCTTCCGAATTCCCCTGTAACTCTGTGAACTCAAGCAATTGCTATTCTACCTTGAAGATAACTGAGATATACCTGTAAAAATTAATTAATTTAATGAATAAACTTTGTAACTGACTGGGTTGCCTCCCAATAAGCGCTTCTTTATTGTCTTTAGCTAGACTATTACTGAGCTTTAATCAAGCCTCAGTTTTGAGCATTCTAGCTCAAAATTACTTTCAAGATAATGTTTAGCTCTCTGTCCATTAACAATGAACTTTTTGTTAGAATCATTATCCTGGAGCTCTGCGTATCCATATGGTGACACACTTGTAATCACATATGGTCCTCTCCACCGGGATTTCAATTTCCCGGCGAATAATCTGAGCCTAGAATTAAATAGCAGAACTTTCTGTCCAGGCTCAAAGACTCTGGATGACAGTTTCTTATCATGCCATCTTTTTGCTTTCTCTTTGTAAATTTTTGCATTTTCGAAAGCATTGAGTCTAAATTCCTCTAGCTCATTTAACTGGAGCAAACGCTTTTCTCCAGCTAACTTGGCATCTAAGTTTAGGAATCTGGTCGCCCAGTAGGCCTTATGTTCCAGTTCCACTGGCAAGTGACATGCCTTTCCATACACAAGATGGTACGGGGAGGTCCTTATAGGGGTTTTGAATGCTGTTCTGTATGCCCATAGAGCATCATCCAAGCTTCTTGCCCAATCCCTTCTACGGTTAATTACAGTCCGTTCCAGGATTCTTTTAAGTTCTCTATTAGAGACTTCAGCTTGCCCATTTGTTTGTGGATGATATGGAGT
>NC_029780.3:86319497-86320702 GCF_000817695.3 Arachis duranensis
AAAAGAACATGAAATAAGTACTTGTTTTACAGTAATGGGGAACAGGTTGAGGTTTTGGAGATGCTCTATCTTCTGAACCTCTACTTTTCTACTGTCTTCTTCTTCAAGCACACTAGGCTCCTTCCATGGCAAGCTGTATGTAGGGTTTCACCGTTGTCAATGGCTACCTCCCATCCTCTCAGTGAAAATGTTCAACGCGCTCTGTCACAGCACGGCTAATCATCTGTCGGTTCTCAATCGGGTTGGAATAGAATCCAGTGATTCTTTTGCGTTTGTCACTAACGCCCAGCCCTCAGGAGTTTGAAGCTCATCACAGTCATTCAATCCTTGAATCCTACTCAGAATACCACAGACAAGGTTTAGACCTTCCGGATTCTCTTGAATGCCGCCATCAATTCTAGCTTATACCATGAAGATTCTGATTAAGGAATCCAAGAGATATCTACTCAATCTAAGGTAGAACGGATGTGGTTGTCAGGCACACATTCATAGTTGAGAATGATGATGAGTGTCACGGATCATCCATTCATCAGGTTTAGGAACAAGTGATATCTTAGAATGGAAGCAAGCATGATTGAATGAAAAACAGTAGTAATTGCATTAATCCATCAAGACACAGCAGAGCTCCTCACCCCCAACCATGGGGTTTAGAGACTCATGCTATAGAAGATACAATGAGAAACGTGTAAAGTGACATAAGGTGAAGATACAATGTCAAAAGATCCTATTAATAGTGAACTAGTAACCTAGGGTATACAGAAATGAGTAAATGACGTAAAAATCCACTTCCGAGGTCCACTTGGTGTGTGCTTGGGCTGAGCATTGAAGCTTTCATGTGTAGAGACTTTTTCTGGAGTTAAACGCCAGCTTTTATGCCAGTTTGGGCTTTTAACTCCAATTTTTGTGCCAGTTCCGGCGTTAAACACCGGGAATTCTGAAGCTGATTTGCAACGCCGGTTTGGGCCATCAAATCTCAGGAAAAGTATGGACTATTATACATTGCTGGAAAGCCCAGGATGTCTACTTTCGAACTCAATTGAGAGCGCGCCAATTTGGCTTCTGTAGCTCTAAAAAATCTACTTTGAGTGCAGGGAGGTCAGAATCCAACAGCATCTGCAGTCCTTTTCAGCCTCTGAATTAGATTTTTGCTCAGGTCCCTCAATTTCAGCCAGAAAATACCTGAAACCATAGAAAAACACACAAAA
>NC_029780.3:86320854-86321191 GCF_000817695.3 Arachis duranensis
AAATAATGCCAAAAAGCGTATAAATTATCCGCTCATCACAACACCAAACTTAAATTGTTGCTTGTCCCCAAGCAACTGAAAATCAAAATAGAAAAAAAAGAAGAGAATATACTATAGACTCCAAAATATCAACGAAACTTAGCTCCAATTAGATGAACGGGACTAGTAGCTTTTTGCTTCTGAACAGTTTTGGCATCTCACTTTATTCTTTGACGTTCAGAATGATTGACATCTATAGGAACTCAAAACTCAGATAGTGTTATTGATTCTCCTAGTTAAGTATGATGATTCTTGAACCTAGCTACTTTATGAGTCTTGGCTGTGGCCCAAAGCACTA
>NC_029780.3:86322147-86325495 GCF_000817695.3 Arachis duranensis
TCTTGAGTTGGTTTGGGACACCTTTTGAGTTGGTTATCCACTTGGTTCCAGGGAGGCATATGTCCTCTAGAACTTGGTTCAAACGTTTATCTACTCTCACCATTCTCCTATTAAAGGATTCAGGATCATCTTGTAGTTAAGGTAATTTGAAGACCTCTCTTATTTTATCTAGATGGAAATAAATAATTCTCCCTCTGACCATGGTTCTGTAGGTATGAAAAGCGGTTCCAATCATTCTTTGCTTATCTGTCAGCCACAGATTTGAGTAGAATTCCTGAACCATATTTTTCCCAACCTTTGTCTCAGGGTTGGTTAGAACTTCCCATCCTCTGTTTCGAATTTGCTCTTGGATCTCCGGATATTCATCTTCTTTCAGATCAAATTTAACTTCCGGGATCACTGACCTTAGACCCATTATTTTGTGGTAATGGTCTGTATGTTCTTTGGTTAAGAACTTCTCTTGACTCCAAAGGTCTTTTGGAGCATTCTCTTTCTTGCCTCTTGAGTTGGTTTGTTTTCCTTTGGGGGCCCTGATCTTGATGAGCCTTAACTTAGTGATCACGGAAAAACATACCAAACTTAGAGGTTTGCTTGTCCTCAAGCAAAAGAAAGGAAAGAGGAGAGAGAGGAGGAGAGCAAATTCGAATGGTGGGGAAGGGGGTGTGGCCGAACATATATTTATAAGGAAGGGAGAGAGAGTTCAAAAATTTTGAAGGAGATTTGAGAAGATATGGGAAGAAATTGAGAGATATTTGAGTTTTTTGAAGATTTGGAAAGGATTTGAAAGAGATTTGAAGAATGATTTTAAATTTTAAAATTTGAAGGTGAATGATGAAAGTTTGAAATGTATTATTGTAGAAAATTATGGATTAAAACAGGAAAGTTTGAAAAAAAATTTTAAGTGGAAAGCAAAATCTCTGTCTCCCACCTTTCTGGCGTTAAATGCCCAGAATGGTATCCATTCTGGCGTTTAACGCCCAAATGTTGGCCAATTTGGGCGTTTAATGCCTAGCCAGGTACCCTGGCTGGCGTTAAACGCCAGAAACCCCTTCATCACTGGGCGTTTTGCTAAACGCCCAGGATGCTGCACACCTGGCGTTAAACGCTCAGAATGGTGCCCATTCTGGCGTTTAACGCCCAAAGTACCCCTTACTGGTGTTTTTTCACCAGCAAGCTCCTTTTCTCTGCTTTTTGCACTGAATCCTTCTGTAACTCTGTGAATTCCTTCAATTTTGATGATTGCCCTTTGAGAATATGTATCAAACTTTGATTAAACAAAATAGATAACCTGCTAATGACTGGGTTGCCTCACAGCAAGCGCTTCTTTAATGTCTTTAGCTGGACCTTCACTGAGAATCATTCAAGCCTCAGTTTTGAGCATTCTTCCTCAAAATTTCTTTCAAGATAATGCTTGATCCTCTGTCCATTAACAATGAACTTTTGTCAGAATCAGTATCCTGAAGCTCAACATATCCATATGGTGACACTCCTGTAATCACATACGGACCCCTCCACCGGGATTTAAGTTTTCCTGGGAACCGTTTGAGCCTAGAGTTGAAGAGCATAACTTTTTGTCCTGGCTCAAAGACTCTGGATGACAACTTCTTGTCATGCCACTTCTTTGCCTTTTCCTTATAAATTTTTGCATTTTCAAAGGCCCTGAGTCTAAATTCATCTAGCTCATTTAGCTGGAGCAATCTTTTTTCACCAGTTAACTTAGCGTCCAGGTTTAGGAATCTGGTTGCCCAGTAGGCTTTATGTTCCAGTTCCACGGGTAGATGACAGGCCTTGCCATACACAAGTTGGTATGGAGAGGTTCCTATTGGAGTCTTGAATGCTGTTCTGTATGCCCACAGAGCATCATCCAAGCTCTTTGCCCAATCCTTTCTACGGGCAATTACAGTCCGTTCTAGGATTCTTTTTAGCTCTCTGTTAGAGACTTCAGCTTGCCCATTTTTCTGTGGATGATATGGGGTTGCCACTTTGTAGCTAATTCCATATCGGACCATAGCAGAGTACAGCTGTTTATTGCAGAAATGAGTGCCCCCATCACTGATTAGTACTCTGGGAACACCAAACCTGCTGAAGATGTGTTTCTGGAGGAATTTCAGCATGGTCTTAGTATCATTAGTGGGTGTAGCAATTGCTTCTACCCATTTAGATACGTAGTCCACTGCCACCAGAATGTAAGTGTTTGAGTATGATGGTGGAAACAGACCCATAAAGTCAATACCCCATACATTAAACAATTCAATCTCTAGGATCCCTTATTTAGGCATGGCGTATCCATGAGGCAAGTTACTAGCTCTTTGGCAACTGTCACAGTTACGCACAAACTCTCGGGCGTCTCTATAGAGAGTGGGCCAGTAGAAGCCACATTGGAGGACCTTAGTGGCTGTTCGCTCACTTCCGAAATGTCCCCCATATTGTGATCCATGGCAATGCCACAGGATCCTTTGTGCTTCCTCTCTGGGTACACATCTACGGATCATTCCATCTGCACATCTCTTAAAGAGATATGGCTCATCCCACAGGTAGTACATGGCATCTGAAATTAATTTCTTTCTTTGCACCCTGCTGTACTCCTGGGGTATGAACCTCACAGCTTTGTAATTTGTAATATCTGCAAACCATGGAGCTTCCTGAATGGCAAAAAGTTGCTCATCTGGGAAAGTCTCAGAGATCTCAGTAGAAGGGAGGGATGCCCCAGCTACTGGTTCTATTCGGGACAGATGATCAGTTACTTGGTTCTCTGTCCCTTTTCTGTCTCTTATTTCTATATCAAACTCTTGCAGAAGCAACACCCATCTTATGAGTCTGGGTTTTGAATCCTGCTTTGTGAGTAAGTACTTAAGAGCAGCATGGTCAGTGTACACAATCACCTTTGATCCCACTAGATAGGATCTAAACTTGTCAATGGCATAGACCACTGCAAGTAACTCTTTTTCTGTGGTTGTGTAATTCTACTGTGCATCATTTAGAACACGGCTGACATAATAAATGACGTGCAGAAGCTTGTTATGCCTCTGTCCCAACACTGCACCAATGGCATGATCACTGGCATCACACATTAATTTGAATGGTAATGTCCAATCTGGTGCAGAGATGACTGGTGCTGTGACCAGCTTGGCTTTCAGGGTCTCAAATGCCTGCAGACACTGTATGTCAAACACAAATGGTGTGTCAGCAGCTAGCAGGTTGCTCAGAGGTTTTGCAATTTTCGAAAAATCCTTTATAAACCTTCTATAGAATCCTGCATGCTCCAGAAAGCTTCTGATTGCCTTAACAGTGGCAGGTGGTGGTAATTTTTCAATTACCTCTACCTTTGCCTTATCCACCTCTATTCCC
>NC_029780.3:86327775-86328446 GCF_000817695.3 Arachis duranensis
TTTTTGGAGGGTAAAATTGATTCAGGAATTTGTCTGATAACTGTTTCCATGTTTTTATGCTTGCTGTAGGTTGGTTATTCAACCACCTCTTAGCTTGATCTTTTACAGCAAATGGAAACAGTAATAATCTGTAGACATCCTGATCCACCTCTTTATCACGTACTGTGTTAGTAAGTTGTAAGAATTGTGCCAAAAACTCAGTAGGTTCTTCCTGTGGAAGACCGAAATACTGTCAATTTTGCTGCACCATGATAATGAGTTGAGGATTTAGCTCAAAGCTCCTTGCTTTAATGGGAGGTATACAGATGCTACTCCCATATGCAGCTGTAATAGGGTTAGCATATGACCCCAGAGTCCTTCTGGACTGTTCAATTCCACTTAGGTCCATGATGGAGAAAGGGAATATGATATGGATTCACAAGTAAAGTAAATTTTTTTTTAAAGGTGACCGAAAAAATTTAAAATAAAATAAAATAAAATTTCAAAAACTAAAAAAAAAAGATCAAAACAGATTGAAAACTAAATCAATTAGTTAATAAAAAAAGATTTTGGAATTAGCAATTGAAAAGATATGATTGAAAATTATTTTGAAAAAGAATCAATTTTTGAAATGAGGAAAGAGAAAAACAACAAAATGACACCAAACTTAAAATTTTTAGAAAATCAAACAC
>NC_029780.3:86329482-86334998 GCF_000817695.3 Arachis duranensis
AACGCCGGGAATTCTGAAGCTGATTTGCAACGCCGGTTTGGGCCATCAAATCTCGGGCAAAGTATGGACTATTATACATTTTTGGAAAGCCCAGGATGTCTACTTTCCAACTCAATTAAGAGCGCGCCAATTAGGCTTCTGTAGCTCCAGAAAATCCACTTCGAGTGCAGGGAAGTCAGAATCCAACAGCATCTGTAGTCCTTTTCAACCTCTGAATAAGATTTTTGCTCAGGTCCCTCAATTTCAGCCAGAAAATACCTGAAACCATAGAAAAACACACAAACTCATAGTAAAGCCCATAAAATTAAATTTTAACTAAAAACTAATAAAAATGTAATAAAAAATAACTAAAATATACTAAAAACATACTAAAAACAATGCCAAAAAGCGTATAAATTATCCGCTCATCATTGTGACCAATTTAGCTTTCAAAGTCTCAAATGCTTACAAACACTCCTTATCAAAGATAAATAGCGTGTCAGCAGCTAGCAGATTACTTAGAGGTTTGGCAATTTTTGAAAAATCCTTTATAAACCTCTTATAAAATCCTGCATGCCCCAGAAAGCTTCTGATTGCCTTAACATTGGTAGGTGGTGGTAATTTTTCAATTACCTCTACCTTAGCTTGATCCACTTCTATTCCCTTGTTCGAATCTTTGTGCCCAAGGACAATTCCTTCAGTCACCATAAAGTGACATTTTTCCCAGTTTAAAACCAGGTTAGTCTCTTGGCACCTCTTTAGAACAAGTGCTAGATGGTTAAGACAGGAGTTGAATGAGTCTCCAAATACTGAAAAGTCATCCATGAAGACTTCCAAAAATTTTTCCACCATATCAGAGAAAATAGAGAGCATGCACCTTTGAAAGGTTGCAGGTGCATTGCACAGGCCAAATGGCATCCTTCTGTATGCAAATACTCCGGATGGACATGTGAATGATGTTTTCTCTTTATCCTGGGGATCTACTGCAATTTGATTATAACCTGAATATCCATCCAGGAAGCAGTAGTATTCATGACCTGCTAGTCTTTCTAGCATCTGGTCTATGAATGGTAAAGGAAAATGATCCTTTCTGGTAGCTGTATTGAGCCTTCTATAATCAATACACATACGCCACCCTGTAACTATTCTTGTAGGAACCAGTTTATTTTTTTCATTATGAACCACTGTCATGCCACCTTTCTTAGGGACGATTTGGACAGGGCTTACCCAGGGGCTGTCAGAAATGGGATAAATAATCCCAGCCTCTAGTAATTTAGTGACCTCCTTCTGCACCACCTCCTTCATGGCTGGATTCAGCCGCCTCTGTAGTTGAACCACTGGCTTAGCGTCACCATCCAATAGGATCTTGTGCATGCATCTAGCTGGGCTAATACCCTTAAGATCACGGATGGACCATCCAAGAGCTGTCTTGTGTGTCCTTAGAACTTGAATTAGTGCTTCCTCTTTCTGTGGCTCTAAGGTAGAGCTTATGATTACAGGAAAGGTATCACCTTCTCCCAGAAATGCATATTTCAGTGATGGTGGTAATGGTTTGAGCTCGGGTTTGGGAGGTTTCTCCTCTTCCTGAGGGATTTTCAGAGGTTCTATTATTCTCTCTGATTCCTCCAGATTAGGCTGAACATCTTTAAAGATATCCTCTAGCTCTAATTCGAGACTCTCAGCCATATTGACTTCTTTTACCAGAGAGTCAATAATATCAACGCTCATGCAGTCATTTTGGGTGTCTAGATACTGCATGGCTTTGACAACATTCAACTTGAAGGTCACTTCCCCTTTTTGGACATCAATGAGGGTTCGGCCAGTTGCTAGGAAAGGTCTTCCTAGAATGAGAGTTGTACTCTTTTGCTCCTCCATTTCCAGCACCACAAAGTCAGTGGGAAAGGCAAATGGCCCAACCTTGACAATCATGTCTTCAATCACGCCTGATGGGTATTTAATGGAGCCATCAGCAAGTTGGAGACATATCCGGGTTGGTTTAACTTCATCAGTCAACCCAAGCTTTTTTATAGTGGCTGCAGGTATTAGGTTAATACTTTCCCCAAGATCACATAGAGCTTGCTTGGTACAAGTACCTTCTAATGTGCATGGTATCATAAAGCTTCCCGGATCTTTAAGCTTCTCAGGTAAGCTTTTCAGAATGACTGCACTACATTCTTCAGTGAGGTAAACTTTTTCAGTTTCCCTCTAATCCTTCTTATGACTTAAGATCTCTTTCATGAACTTAGCATAAGAGGGTATTTGCTCAAGTGCCTCTGCAAAACGAAATCTTTATTTCAAGAGTCCTGAGATAGTCTGCAAAGCGGGCACGCTTATCCTGTTCCGCTTGGTGGAATTTCTGAGGATAAGGCATTTGGCTTTGTATTCCTCAACCTTAGTTGCTGCAGATTTATTGCCTACAGATGTGGGTTGAGAAGCTTTTTTAGATGGATTATTATCAGCACTTGTATGTGTCTGATCCCCCACTGGCATTTGAATGCCAAGGGTGGAAGCTGGAGTGGCGTTAGACGCCAACTCCTTACTTGTTTCTGGCGTCTGAACGCCAGAACTATGCTCCCTTTGGGCCTTCAACGCCAAATCATTGCTTGTTTCTGGTGTTGAACGCCAGAACTGAGCATGGTTTGGGCGTTCAACGCCAGCTTTCCACCCATTCTCTGGCGTTTGAGCGCCATAATTATTCCTCTCTGGGCTCTTACTGTCCTTAGAGGGATTTTGGGTAGTTTGCTCATTTCTTGGCTTCCTGCTGTCTAGAAGTGAGGTATTTAATGTTTTCCCACTTTTTAATTGAACTGCTTAGCACTCTTCTGTTATTTGTTTTGATAATTCTTGTTCTGTTTGCTTCAATTGCACTTCCATATTCATATTAGCCATTCTTGTTTCTTGTAATATCTCTTTGAATTTGGCTAACTATTTTGTTAGAAAGTCCAATTGCTGATTGAATTCTATAACTTGTTCTGCAGGATTCATTTCAGCAGTTACTGTTTTAGCCTCTTCTTTCATTGAAGGTTCACTGCTTAGGTACAGATGCTAATTTTTGGCAACTGTATCAATGAGCTCTTGAGCTTCTTCTATTGTCTTTCTCATGTGTATAGATCCACCAGCTGAGTGGTCAAGAGAAATCTAAGCTCTTTCTGTAAGCCCATAGTATAACATGTCTAACTGCACCCACTCTGAAAACATTTCAGAGGGGCATTTTCTTAGCATCTCTCTATATCTCTCCCAAGCATCATAAAGGGATTCATTATCTCCTTGTTTGAAGCCTTGGATGCTTAGCCTTAGTTGTGTCATCCGTTTTGGAGGAAAATAGTGATTCAGAAATTTTTCTGACAGCTGTTTCCATGTCCTTATGTTGTCCTTAGGTTGGTTATTTAACCACCTCTTAGCTTGGTCCTTTACAGTAAGTTGTAAAAATTGTGCCAGAAACTCTGTAGGTTCTTCTTGTGGAAGACCGGAATACTGGCAACTTTGCTGCACCATGATGATGAGCTGATGATTCAACTCAAAACTATTGACTCCGATGGAGGGTATACAGATACTACTCCCATATGAAGCAGTAGTGGGGTTAGCATATGACCCCAGAGTCCTTCTGGACTGTTCATTTCCTCTTAGTTCCATGATGGAGCATTTTTGAAAAAAGATAATAAAATATTATTATTATTATTATTATTATTATTATCATTATTATTATTATTATTAATATTTTAAAAATCTTAAAAGGATAAGATTTGAAAAATTTTGAAATTGAAATCTAAATTTAAAAAAAAAATTCGAAAAAGTAGCTTAAAAATAGTTAAAAAATATATTTTTTGAATTTTGAATTTTATGATGAAAGAGAAAAACACACAAAAGATACAAAACTTAAAATTTTTAGATCTAATGCTCCTTGTTTTCGAAAATTTTGGAGGGAAAACACCAAGGAACACCAAACTTAAAAATTTTAAGATCAAAACATAAAGAAGACTCAAGAACACTTTGAAGATTCACAAGAACAACAAGAACAAAAGAAAGAACACCAACTTAAAATTTTTAGAAAACTTCCATAAAATTTTCGAAAATTATAAAAAAGATTAACAATAAAACACCAAACTTAAAGTTTGCCACAAGAATTAATCAAAGAAAAATTATTTTTGTAAAAGTTTTAAAAAGAAGATACCAAATTGCCAAAAACACAAGTCAACACTCTAGCCAACTGAGCTATAAATGTAACGTGTTTTAAAGATGTATTATTTTTATAGATAAAAATAAATTTTTTGAAAAATAATGTTTTGAAAAAGCACAAGAAAAACAAGAAAAGACACAGAACAAGACAAACCAAAGATCAAACAAGAAAAATTGACAAGAACAATTTGAAGATCAAGGAAAAATAAAAAACACTAATTCGAAAATTTAAAAGGAAAATATAAAATATGCAATTGACACCAAACTTAGAACAAGACACTAATTCACGAAAAAAAATTAAAAATTGATAAAGAAAAGTAATATTTTTGAAAAATCTTTGAAAAGGAAATAAAGGACTCAGAATTTAATGACTCTATAGCAACAAAAATAAATTATTCCTAATCTAAGTAACAAAATAAACCTTTAGTTGTTCAAACTCAAACAATCCCCGGCAACGGCACCAAAAACTTGGTGCTGAAATTGTAATGCCAATATCAAAATCAAGATTTCTTACAACTTCGCACAACTAACCAGCAAGTGCACTGGGTCGTCCAAGTAATACCTTACGTGAGTAGGGGTCGAATCCCACAGAGATTGTTGGCTTAAAGCAAGCTATGGTTATTTTATTATTCTTAGTCAGGATATCAATTATAATTATCAGTTTGAATTACAAAAAATAAAAGAGCATAAAATAAATAATTGTTACTTAATAATGGAGAATATGTTGGAGTTTTGGAGATGCTTTGTCCTCTGAATCTCTGCAACTTACTGCTTTCTTACTTTCAGAATTTGCAAGGCTCCTTCCATGACAAGCTATATGTAGGGTGTCACTGTTGTCGATGGCTACTTCCCATCCTCTCGGTGAAAACGGTCCAAATGCTCTGTCACAGCACGGCTAATCAGCTGTTGGTCCTCGATCATGTCGGAATAGAATCCATTGATTCTTTTGCGTTAGTCATCATGCCCAACACTCACGAGTTTGAAGCTCGTCACAGTCATCCAATCTCGGAATCCTACTCGGAATACCACAGACAAGGTTTAGACTTTCCGGATTCTCATGAATGCCGCCATCAATTCCAGCTTATACCATGAAGATTCTGATTAAGGAATCTAAGAGATACTCATTCAATCTGATGTAGAACGGAGGTGGTTGTCAGACACACGTTCATGGGGTGAGGAAGGTGATGAATGTCACAGATCATCACCTCCTTCATAGTGAAGCGCGAATGAACATCTTAGATAGGAACAAGCATATTTGAATGAGAAACAGAAATAATTGCATTAATTCATCGAGACGCTGCAGAGCTCCTCACCCCCAACAATGGGGTTTAGAGACTCATGCTGCCAAAAGGTACAAATTT